>NC_069131.1:62746181-63058018 GCF_026914265.1 Mya arenaria | reverse complement strand
AGTAAAAAAAGGAATGGTAACTATTCCATCAAAACTCGCTAAGCATGATTATAACAGGGCACCATCAAACTTTTATTAACAGCCGTCTGTTATGCTAGCAATACAACTGTAATTGCCCAATAAATAAGATCTGGCATTGTATTAATCAAACGGAATACTTTGTTAATGTTACATTAGTTTTTCATTGAGAAAGAAACATTCCTAACACTTTAACCAACTCGTTGATAAAACAGCAGACGAATGTATTATTTAAGAAAGCCATGTGCGTTCATTGTGTACATATATTCATTTAAATATGTTGGACTTTTATAAAAAATGAATAAAAGTTCATTCCAAATATGACATACTGATAGCGATTTATAACAAATTATGATATGTGTTCATAATATAACTATCCTTCAGTAAACATTTATTCTAACAATGTAAAGAATAGTATTGTCTGTTGTTATCTGGAAATGATCTGATCAATTGTCCCCTTCGAGCCCAAATTTGGAGTGTTCACTGCTTTCAGTGGGCGACGTGCAATGTGAAGTACATGTCGAGTTTCTCTTGTCGGAGATACTTAGTCTTGTAACAATCGTATTGTCGGCATTTCCCGTATCACGCGAATCATATCTGCGTCTAAACTGTGAGTGCATTTCGTTCTCATAAAACGAAGATCTCCTCCTCTTTCGTAGAAGTTTATTGTACACTCTAATATATCCAAGTTTCACTTCGGATCTTCTCACAGCGTATATAACAGGATCGCATATTGTGTTTAATACGACGAACAGGAACAAAATCGAGTTGACTAGCCGCAGTTTGTCAAGAGCAGCTTTAGTCATTTTGGAATAAGCTGGATTCCATATGTACAGAACGGTGTGGTATAATCCTATTGGACACCAACAAAGTGCAAATGTTCCAATTATAAGGAATGTTGTGACAATGGCTTTCATGGAATGGGAACTTTCCAACCGATTATGGCGGTCATCCCGAACGAGTTTCCTCACTTGATAGCAGATCCTTGTGTATATGATCATAAGGCCCAGTAGAACAATGAAAATAAATATGACAATGACAAGTTCGTAGTTAAATGTTGTTCTATTCACAGTATTAACATGATCACAAAATGTTGTGTCTTCTTTTCGAAAGCTAGGTAAACTTACAAATAAATCCAACGCTCCTAATAATATGCTTGTCACCCACAAAGCTGCAATGATGATTTTCACTTTTTGCTTGGAGAAGAAGCGATCGTAATACAATGCCTGCATAATGGCGACGTAATGGTCTACAGCCATCAAAACAAGGTTGAACAATGTTGACGTCAGCGCGATATTGAGGAACATCCGATTCAGAACAGGCGTGCAAGGGAGGTGGCGATTTATAAGCATGAGGCTCTCATGAAGAACACAGGAGAGTATCACCATGATATCAGATACTCCCAAGTTGATTATTAGAGTGTTATACGGAGACCATCGCTCGCGAGGAACATTTAATGTAGCCAATATTGAGAACACATTTGCTAAAAACCCGAATACAATCAATATTAGCTTACAAAGCTGAGTGGGCTCTATGTAGCCTTGATATTCACCGCTGTTGCTAGACGTCCTGTTATCATGATTATCTGTTACATTATCCATTACGGTCAAAGTCACCAAGGGGATTATTGCAGTTGTTATATTGTACATATTTATTTTATTTTCCTAGAAGAAGATTTGCTTTGCTTGTTGTCAACGTGTTTTCTATTGTTTATTAATCCGTTTTACTTAATAATTTCGTTTTATCTTCCGTATTTTAACCCAAGTTTTTATAAAGCTGCTCTTATGAACCTTTCGTTTAAACTATTGCACAACTAATTGCATTGTGTTGTTTGCGTTCAAACTGCTACCTGTTTGTTCATCCTAATCAAGTTACTTTCTCACTTTTATTCTGTTCTCATCTTATACATTTTCATTTCTTTTGTAACCTTATCCTCCTGATTTCCAAAGTCACTTTATATTTCTTATTCCTTATGTCACTTTATATTTTGTATATCTGCTGTCCTTCAATTGTCTGATTCCTTTCGTCACTTGATCTGTCTTCCTCGAATAAATTTTCGATTATCATGATTCTACTGAATATCCATTGCATTTCTAGTCCTGTACGTATGTTAATACTCAGATTTCTGACGGTAAATTTCGCTAATCGCTCGTATGCCAACCTGAAAATAAACAAATGTATTTCTCTTGCATTGGATTTTCCAAAATGAATATTTGATATCTAAGTGGCTTCAAGATATTATTCATCAATCGGAAAATCAACGTTTAATTCTGACCGTGTCTGTTGAATAAATTTAGGAGTACATTTACAACTATGATGACAATATAATGTGCAAGGTAAGGGTGATTGACGAACGTATTTAAAAGGCAATTACTGGGTTATACGTTCGCAACATAAAACCATAAATCCAGTTCCGGTACTTCAACCTTTAAAGGTGTGTCTTTTTAAATGATTATTGTTTGCTGAAATATCTGATTTTAAGTTTGATGAATGTAGCACATGTTTTCACAACGCATACATTCGCGTTGGTCTGATTTTATGCATTTAACCATGCATGTAATCTTGTTTTTATATATCAGAACCAGTTTTACGTATGTAACGTAAGGTACAGTCGCCGTGTCGTTGAAGTGTCTGACATTTAATTATCCTACGTGATGACTGTCAGTTTGATACCTGCGTATTAAAGGGTTATTTTGATTTGTTTATTTTGCTATTTATTGATTTTATTTTATTAAGACAAAAACGTATCATATCTGTTAAGAAATTACACAGCAATGTATTGAATTCATTCTCGCCAAAAAGATAAAGTTTGTTTGATAAATTTATCTTTAAACAATTTGGAAGCTCCTGCTATGCAATATTCCAAACGTTTAACATTATTCAAGAAATACACAGAGGATGTGTTGGGTAATTTTTGATATACTGATCCTACTTGGTAATGTTAACATATCTAATAAAAACGCTAGAGAAAACATTCAGCTTCATTGAGTTGAACGTAACCCACTTTCCTACGCATTGCTATTACAGTAATCCTAAATAAACATGTTTTCTTTACGGTAAGAATTAAAATAATAATTTAAAAGGTCACAGTTCGCTGGTAAATATCGGTCATTATTGGACAGTACTGACCCACTTATTTATGTTCTGTTTTAATAAATATAAAAATGTTTAAACCAGTTCCATATATGTACTTCACTAATAGCAGCTATTTTTTGTCACATGCTTATATTAATCCGCTGACAGTTCCTAGGTAGTTACATTTATTTATAGTAAAGGAAATCGTTCCTGGTATAAAGAGTGTCAGGTATTCTAATAAAGTATTGTGATGGAATAAGTTACAATACTGTTGCCAATATGATAAAACATCGCAATAAGTTTAAGAAAGACCTCTGTTAACAATCATATAAAAAAGCTGTCACAAGACATACCTTTTGCCAAAAAGCGTTGGTACCGTTATTTAAAATCTATAAGTGAAGTTTGTTGTTCGTTCATAAAAGTACGTAAAATATAAACAAATGAAATAGAAGTGTTGCCAAAATGAACTCTGTGGATGAGTCTCTATAAAAATAATAATAAGCATGATAATTTGTGTTTGGTAAAATGTTTTTTTTTTCTGTGGTATTATGCTTTTCATTGTTGCATGATGTATTGGTTGTTTCTTGTTGATTTTTTTTATTTAGTGTGTTATCTTTGTTGTGTTTTATCATGTTGCTTGATATTATTTTGTGTGTGACATTTTGTAACATTGTGTGTGTTTTTGTTGCTTGTTGTATTGTGTGTTTTTGTTGCTTGTTGTATCCCGTGTTTTTGTTGCTTGATATATTGTGTGTTTTTGTTGCTTGTTGTATTATGTCTTTTTGATGCTTCTTGTATTATGTGTTTTTGGTGCCTGTTGTATTATGTGTTTTTGTTACTTGTTGTATTGTGTGTTTTTGTTGCTTGTTGTATTGTGTATTTTTGTTGTCTGTTGTATTATGTGTTTTTGTTGCTTGTTGTATTGTGTATTTTTGTTGCCTGTTGTATTATGTGTTTTTGTTGCCTGTTGTATTATGTGTTTTTGTTGCTTGTTGTATTATGTGTTTTTGGTGCCTGTTGTATTATGTGTTTTTGTTACTTGTTGTGTTGCGTGTTTTTGTTGCTTGTTTTATTATGTGTTTTTGTTGCTTGTTGTATTGTGTGTTTTTGTTGCTTGTTGTATCACGTGTTTTTGTTGTTTGTTGTATTGTGTGTTTTTGTTGCTTGTTGTATTGTGTGTTTTTGTTGCTTGTTGTATTATGTCTTTTTGATGCTTGTTGTATTATGTGTTTTTGTTGCTTGTTGTATTGTGTTTTTTGTTGCTTGTTGTATTGTGTGTTTTTGTTGCCTGTTGTATTATGTCTTTATGTTGCTTGTTGTATTGTGTCTTTTTGTTGCCTGTTGTATTGAGTGTTTTGGTTGCTTGTTGTATTATGTGTTTTTTTGCCTGTTGTATTATGTCTTTTTGTTGCTTGTTGTATCACGTGTTTTTGTTGCCTGTTGTATTGCGTGTTTTTCTTGCTTGTTGTATTATGTCTTTTTGTTGCTTGTTGTATTGTGTATTTTTGTTGCTTGTTGTATTATGTCTTTTTGATGCTTGTTGTATGATGTGTTTTTGTTGCTTGTTGTATTATGTGTTTTTCTTGCTTGTTGTATTATGTCTTTTTGTTGCTTGTTGTATTGTTTATTTTTGTTGCTTGTTGTATTATGTCTTTTTGATGCTTCTTGTATTATGTGTTTTTGTTGCTTGTTGTATTGTTGCTTTTTGTTGCTTGTTGTATTGTGTGTTTTTCTTGCTTGTTGTATTATGTCTTTTTGTTGCTTGTTGTATTGTGTATTTTTGATGCTTGTTGTATTATGTCTTTTTGATGCTTCTTGTATTATGTGTTTTTGTTGCTTGTTGTATTGTTGCTTTTTGTTGCTTGTTGTATTTTGTGTTTTTGTTGCCTGTTGTTTTATGTCTTTTTGTTGCTTGTTGTATTGTGTGTTTTTGTTGCTTGTTGTATTATGACTTTTTGTTGCTTGTTGTATTGTGTGTTTTTGTTGCCTGTTGTATTGTTTTTTTTATTGCTTGTTGTGTCACGTGTTTTTATTACTTATTGTGTTGTGTGTTTTTGTTGCTTGTTGTATTGTGTATTTTTGTTGCCTGTTGTATTATGTGTTTTTGTTGCCTGTTGTATTATCTCTTTTTGTTGCTTGTTGTATTATGTGTTTTTGGTGCCTGTTGTATTATTTGTTTTTGTTACTTGTAGTGTTGTGTGTTTTTGTTGCTTGTTGTATTGTGTATTTTTGTTGCCTGTTGTATTATTTGTTTTTGTTGGCTGTTGTATTGTGTGTTTTTGTTGCTTGTTGTTTTGTGTGTTTTTGTTGCTTGTTGTATTGTGTGTTTTTGTTGCCTGTTGTATTATGTGTTTTTGTTGCTTGTTGTATTGTGTGTTTTTGTTGACTGTTGTATTATGTGTTTTTGTTGCTTGTTGTATTGTGTGTTTTTGCTGCTTGTTGTATTTTGTGTTTTTGTTGCTTGTTGTATTGTGTGTTTTTGTTGCCTGTTGTATTATGTGTTTTTGTTACTTGTTGTGTTGCGTGTTTTTGTTGCTTGTTTTATTATGTGTTTTTGTTGCTTGTTGTATTGTGTGTTTTTGTTGCTTGTTGTATCACGTGTTTTTGTTGTTTGTTGTATTGTGTGTTTTTGTTGCTTGTTGTATTGTGTGTTTTTGTTGCTTGTTGTATTATGTCTTTTTGATGCTTGTTGTATTATGTGTTTTTCTTGCTTGTTGTATTGTGTTTTTTGTTGCTTGTTGTATTGTGTGTTTTTGTTGCCTGTTGTATTATGTCTTTATGTTGCTTGTTGTATTGTGTCTTTTTGTTGCCTGTTGTATTGAGTGTTTTGGTTGCTTGTTGTATTATGTGTTTTTTTGCCTGTTGTATTATGTCTTTTTGTTGCTTGTTGTATCACGTGTTTTTGTTGCCTGTTGTATTGCGTGTTTTTCTTGCTTGTTGTATTATGTCTTTTTGTTGCTTGTTGTATTGTGTATTTTTGTTGCTTGTTGTATTATGTCTTTTTGATGCTTGTTGTATGATGTGTTTTTGTTGCTTGTTGTATTGTGTGTTTTTCTTGCTTGTTGTATTATGTCTTTTTGTTGCTTGTTGTATTGTGTATTTTTGTTGCTTGTTGTATTATGTCTTTTTGATGCTTCTTGTATTATGTGTTTTTGTTGCTTGTTGTATTGTTGCTTTTTGTTGCTTGTTGTATTGTGTGTTTTTCTTGCTTGTTGTATTATGTCTTTTTGTTGCTTGTTGTATTGTGTATTTTTGATGCTTGTTGTATTATGTCTTTTTGATGCTTCTTGTATTATGTGTTTTTGTTGCTTGTTGTATTGTTGCTTTTTGTTGCTTGTTGTATTTTGTGTTTTTGTTGCCTGTTGTTTTATGTCTTTTTGTTGCTTGTTGTATTGTGTGTTTTTGTTGCTTGTTGTATTATGACTTTTTGTTGCTTGTTGTATTGTGTGTTTTTGTTGCCTGTTGTATTGTTTTTTTTATTGCTTGTTGTGTCACGTGTTTTTATTACTTATTGTGTTGTGTGTTTTTGTTGCTTGTTGTATTGTGTATTTTTGTTGCCTGTTGTATTATGTGTTTTTGTTGCCTGTTGTATTATCTCTTTTTGTTGCTTGTTGTATTATGTGTTTTTGGTGCCTGTTGTATTATTTGTTTTTGTTACTTGTAGTGTTGTGTGTTTTTGTTGCTTGTTGTATTGTGTATTTTTGTTGCCTGTTGTATTATTTGTTTTTGTTGGCTGTTGTATTGTGTGTTTTTGTTGCTTGTTGTTTTGTGTGTTTTTGTTGCTTGTTGTTTTGTGTGTTTTTGTTGCTTGTTGTATTATGTGTTTTTGTTGCCTGTTGTATTATGTGTTTTTGTTGCTTGTTGTATTGTGTGTTTTTGTTGACTGTTGTATTATGTGTTTTTGTTGCTTGTTGTATTGTGTGTTTTTGCTGCTTGTTGTATTTTGTGTTTTTGTTGCTTGTTGTATTGTGTGTTTTTGTTGCTTGTTGTATTGTGTGTTTTTGTTGCTTGTTGTATTACGTGTTTTTGTTGCTTGTTGTTTTATGTGTTTTTGTTGCTTGTTGTATTGTGTGTTTTTGTTGCCTGTTGTATTATGTGTTTTTGTTGCTTGTTGTATTGTGTATTTTTGTTGCTTGTTGTATTATGTCTTGTTGATGCTTGTTGTATTATGTGTTTTTGTTGCTTGTTGTATCCCGTGTTTTTGTTGCTTGTTGTATTATGTCTTTTTGATTCATGTTGTATTATGTGTTTTTGTTGCCTGTTGTATTATGTGTTTTTGTTGCTTGTTGTATTGAGTGTTTTGGTTGCTTGTTGTATTATGTGTTTTTTTGCCTTTTGTATTATGTCTTTTTGTTGCTTGTTGTATCATGTGTTTTTGATGCTTGTTGTATTATGTGTTTTTGTTGCTTGTTGTATTGTGTGTTTTTGTTGCTTGTTGTATTATGTCTTTTTGATGCTTGTTGTATCATGTGTTTTTGTTGCTTGTTGTATTGTGTCTTTTTGTTGCTTGTTGTATTTTGTGTTTTTGTTGCTTGTTGTATTATGTGTTTTTGTTGCTTGTTGTATTGTGTTTTTGTTGCTTGTTTTATCACGTGTTTTTGTTACTTATTGTGTTGTGTGTTTTTGTTGCTTGTTGTACATTGTTGTATCACGTGTTTTTGTTACTTATTGTGTTGTGTGTTTTTATTGCTTGTTGTATTGTGTATTTTTGTTGCCTGTTGTATTATATGTTTTTGTTGCCTGTTGTATTATGTGTTTTTGTTGCTTGTTGTATTATGTGTTTTTGGTGCCTGTTGTATTATGTGTTTTTGTTACTTGTTGTGTTGTGTGTTTTTGTTGCTTGTTGTATTGTGTATTTTTGTTGCCTGTTGTATTATTTGTTTTTGTTGCCTGTTGCATTGTGTGTTTTTGTTGCTTGTTGTATTGTGTGTTTCTGATGCTTGTTGTATTGTGTGTTTTTGTTGCTTGTTGTATTATGTGTTTTTGTTGCTTGTTTTATTGTGTGTTTTTGTTGCCTGTTGTATTATGTGTTTTTGTTGCTTGTTGTATTGTGTGTTTTTGTTGCTTGTTGTATTGTGTGTTTTGTTGCATGTTGTATTGTGTGTTTTTGTTGCTTGTTGTATTATGTGTTTTTGTTGCCTGTTGTATTATGTGTTTTTGTTGCTTGTTTTATTGTGTGTTTTTGTTGCTTGTTGTATTGTGTGTTTTTGTTGCTTGTTGTATTGTGTGTTTTTGTTGCTTGTTGTATTGCGTGTTTTTGTTGCTTGTTGTATTGCATGTTTTATGTGTTGTTCTTGTTGCATTGTGTGTTTTCTGGTCATTAAAAAGACGAATGCCACCAGATCGTCCCTGTTGTTGTCATTATATTATTATCATATATTCGATATTTCTTATCTGAACAAATATTAATTGGCATTAACTTGTTGATGTTATTCCTTAGATGTAAAACAACATACAAATACAATTGAAAATGTTGGTCATGGACAAAATCTCTACATAAATTTTAAACCGAAAAATAAATCAGTAACTTCAAGGTAAAAGTGCCATGAAGAAGAATTAGCTTAATTTTTATAACCTTCACAACAGTTAATGGTTATTTGATATACATATAGTTCATCAGTTGCAAAATACGAATTCTTGGAAATTACATGTGAGTATAAATATTTTTTAATTATTATTTATATATTTATTTTATCTTTTATTATTAACATTATTATATTTTTTTCGATAGTTGTGCTCTGGCCTGCTTATTACGAACAAGAAATAGCAGCTAGATTTAAGCCTTTTATGCAAGTGCTATCTAAATTAGATTTGAAGAAGAAGAACAGATGCCCGCCACTCTATAATGAACACAATTTTTCTCGTTTATTATCTGCATCTCTCGTTTAGTCGATCAAATTATCAATTATTCTAGGTTGAGACGATACACAAGTATTTTCGTATTTCGGGGATCAGTACTTATTTATATTCAAAATAATAGACACATTTCAGTGTACACGTTATCGTGATTAGTCATAATTAAACATGAATATTCATCGGTGTACACTAGACCGAGTGTTCAAGTCTGTAATTAAACATGAAATTTCATCGGTGTATATTAGACCGAGCGTTCAAGTCTGTATCAATTGACAGGCCCACCAGGTATGTTCATTTTATAATAATACAATGAAAAATTCAGGAACTTAGTCATCCATATGCCTAAAATAAGGGATTATGTTATAGTCGTTGCTACATCAAGTGCTCATAAACAAAATCATGTGCTCAGTTGTGGCAGCAATGTGAGGTTTGTTGGTTAATAGCGGAAGTAACTTTTGTTGTTATGTAACTATAATAACGATATATAACAATTGACATCAGGACGAACACCTCAAAAAGAAAACAAAATAGGGTTAAAGCGCTTTAACAAAAATTGTAAAGAACCTAAAACTTAACAGAAAGTATGTTCAAACGAGAATTTGACAATAATATGAAGTAAAATTTGTATTTATTTGGATAAAATCATTCGATTTGGAAAAATCGTAATCATATCAATACAATTAGGATGAACTAATCATACATGTATGAGTTTTTTTGAGTTCATAAATAACATAATTGTGGAAAGATTGTTGTTTAAAGTTACTTTCAAAATTGGTAATACCGTTGTCAGTATTGTTTCTCATTGAACGTTGTTAAACACTATTTAAAATGTCTTTATTGCAGAGAAAAAAACATATGTTGTAAAATCACGTGAACGTGAAAATTGATAGGGATACCTAATTCAATAATTTCTGCAATATGACAAACCAATTGTCTTGAAATTATTAAAAGTGTTGGAAAAGCTATTTTCAATTATAACGATTTGCATGATAATCTTAGTTTCAAATTAATCATGATCAACAAATAAAAGAATACATTTACCCAACCGAACACCTTTATCTTCACGTTCTGAAAACAAACAACAGTGTTTCAGTGACCTGTGACATCAACATAATCGTAAGCTTCTAAGGGTTCTTCTCTATTCAGTCTATTTAATATTTTGTGCTTATATAGTGTGTCTATTTTTAATAATTATTTTCTGTTTATACATAAGTTGTGCACAAATTATAATATCCGAATAAATAGTGTATAAACCAACATAATCTTACTGGAGATATTTTCTAAACAATGAATTATTTATATATTTTAAATGATATAATCAGTGTGTTTTGTGTTAACATCCTGTTGCACTTAGGTACTGTTGTGTTGAAAATGTTTTTGCATTGATCACTTTTTTATCGGCCACGACACATGCTAGTATGGATCCGGGTTTGACAATGTTTCCGATGAAGGGAAATATTTTGATGAGAGCATGACGTATGAAATATTGTTTAATCTCTAGCAAATAAATGTATAACTCGTTTTTTAAACTAGTCACCGACTCTTTAACTGATGTCTTTAAGAATTGTTAAATGAATACTTTTTAAATAGTCTCAACTATTATTATAAGTAAGACATTTACAATATCATCTAAAAAATACTTTGAATATCATCTAAGAATTTTCAATTTGTACAGACGCCTGACTTGAAAAACAAAATCAATGAAAAGCCAATAAGTTTGTTGGCAGTGGATTGGAATGCGCCTGTGTGATTTATAAATTATTTCAATTATTCAATAAACATGTAATATTTTTGATCCCTGCACATGTTTTGGTCATACATTAAGATCAAGAGCATATTGACTATAAACTGTTTTGAATAGTGAGCCTCTAAACAGGGCAATCGTTTAGTTTGTCTATAAGATATGATCCTGGGAATTGCATTTCACTTTGCAAAAAATAAATAGAACGATCGAAAGAAAAGAATTATACAATTTTGTCACTTCTCATCTAGGCGACCTGGGCTCGATTCCCAGCCTGGGCGCAGGTGAGTTCGGTTAGAGGTAACCAAGCCAGACAAATGGGTTTTCTCCTGGATTTCCGCACAACACAATACTACAACTATTGCGCATTATCCTGTCAACGAGAGTGGCTTAGTACAAGTTATTATATCACAATTGTTGTAAAATATATAATGTTAAGAATAATATTAAATAGCAAAAAATAATCTTTCACATTACACATATGTTTTCTTCAAAAAAGGAGTTTCCATTGAAAACTTTAATTTGAATAGTGTAAAGATTGTTGAATAAAATGGTAGACAAAATTTCGTGTTCTTTTACTGTAAAGAGGCTCCTGAATCCTTATATCAATGTTGATATCCAACTGCTTTTGTTTTTAATATAATGCGCTTGATGTAAATTTGAAGGAAATCTATGTACACACGAAACACAAATCATACATCGTACGTATATTTAAATGTTACGAACCAAGACCAATTAAATCCAACAGCTGTCGTCTATATTATGAACACAACACGCATCTTCTGAAATCCTGACGCGATGACTGCTCGTTTGGGATTGATCAGTTCTGCTCTTCAACTGGTATTTTATAAACGCAGGTTTAGGAAACCGGAGCTTAGTAGTTCATGAATAATGGAAACAATTAATGTTTGTGAATAGCAATAGGATATTGTTTAAATTATTCGCATATTAAATAAACTGGCTTGTAGACGCGTCGTTATTTATTTTGCCTGACAACTTTGAAACAACGGATCCAGCCATTAGTTCCTTAAATAATTTATAACTGATTGTAGTCACTCCAATGGACTAGTGAAGAACAACATTATAACTATAATTAAACAGAATAATGATAAATGTTTAAGCTTCAATGCCTAACCTCTATACACATCAGTATGAATATTTTACAGAGATGTTTTGTTATTAAGGATTTTTATTAGATTCGTTTGTTTAGATTTGTTATTTATTGTGTGCGTTGATAATTGTTCGTTAGGCATACTTGAAATAATTTATACTGATGTGTTGTGAAGTATATTTGGGTGATAGAACGTTTTGTTTTTTATCTTGTTTATTTAATGTCTAAAATCGTGAAGTTTTACTGGTCGCGGAATTATATGACATGTGTATCTTACAATTGGAATATTAGGTTATCATACACACAGCACGATTGTGACTTAATTTTAACTTATTTCTGTTTGCCACTAATTCTGTTAAGTAGCATGTGTGTAACCAATCCTTAAATCGGGGATATAGACATTTGAAATAATTTTAGTGCGTCCACCTAACTATTATGTTTCTGATGGGTCAGAGCTACCGAAGAACTGTTTCTGAGACTAGTTGTTTCATTGACTTAAAACAAATACTTTGTTAATTTAATATCTAATACTTATATCAAGTAACCTTCTTTGTATTAATGAACACAAATGTAATGGACATACTTTTGAACTCAAATGCGTATGGCGTGTCACTAATCACTCTGATTAAGTGTTTATGCTGTTATTTACATAATGAATTGTAATTCGAGTTACACGAACTTTAAAATTTTATTGAACCTCTCAATCGTATAATGGTACACGTACAACATTCACTTGTTCAACCAGTTGCCATGTGTGTCTGGCGTACGTCCATTTAAAATAGAATACTGGTCTCAAAAGTCGGATGCTGATCAACAATGCTCATAAGGCATTTCAGAGTTTCATTTTTAGGCCAATACATTTCAAAATGAATAAGTATACGATGCGATATTTGATAAAATTTGATCCTATAAGGAAAGTAACATATGAATAAAGCGTCTAATGATGCTTCGCATACAATCAGTACATGTTTGTGCCAGTAAATAGTTTGACCACATCTGCTAAGTATTGAAAAGATGGTTAGCCAACGAAACAGCTAATTTTGTCCAGCTTTGTTATTTTATAGGCATTATTATAAATTATATTGATTAATGAAATTTTGATGTTTATCGGAAGCAATGGAGTTATATTGCCATCCTATTTGGAAAGTATTGGATAAGATATACTTGAGTAGGATACCTTTTTTAATTACAATTTAAGGGCTATAAATATAGCATTTATTTTTAACCCTGGCTGTCGATTGGGTGGAAAGATTACTTCCACACAAGCAGAAAATTAGTAATAATCTTGGGCGATATAGTATGCCCAAAACAATATTTCAGTGAAGAGAGCCGACATGTATATGAGATTCTTCGGTCGACGGCAACTTGATACCTTAACGCCAGCCATGACATCCTACATTTAAGTTTCACCAGAACACAATATGTATGATTAAAAAAGAGATTACTTCAGAAACAATTCATTGGGCAATGTCCCTTATGAAGATTGACGTGTTCTAGGTATATCGAGATGTCTCAGCGAAATAGGCTAATCAGTTTCATTCCAAACGGTTAAACGCGATTTTGCAACAAATATAAGGTCAATAAAGACCTCGGATGGAATGGAAATTAGAGAAGTCAGTTTATACATTTTTACGCACAATCACTAACCTTTGAGACATGACTGTGAAAATATCAAGGGAACGTGTCTGAACATTTCATATTACAAACATTTATAAACATGCCTGAAATGTGATTGGGAAAGTCATTTCCCGGTATTTTTCATTTGGATTTGTTTATATTTATGTAACAAAATACAAAGCTTTTCTATACTGGATTTGCCATGGGGGCGTCCTACAAACATTCTGGCAGCGCAGTTAACTACCTTTGTCTTCCTGAACAGCCAGATCACGGATGTCAGGGTCATGATCCAATTCTTTGGCTCATTCTTTCAAAAATGAAACCTTAACGTCTAATTTCATGAACTATTTAAACTATTTACCTGATGACCTTTCATTGCAAATATCTTGGCAGCATTGGTTTTTGTGTGTGTAGGTACAGATCTTGACCAAGTAGTAGCGAGAGGAAACGAGATGTTGGTGATGGTGATCCTGATTGAGTTTTTGCTGGTGCGGTCGATGATGGTTGCGTCGCAATGGTGATGGAGATCATGATGTAGTTGATAAGATTGCTGGCGATCCTTGTTGAGACGATAAAGTTTGTGGTGGTAACGGTGTGAGTGATGATGGTTGTGTTGATCACATTGGAGTTGATGATGGTGCAGGCGATGATTGTGTGTGTGATGTTAAAGGGAGTACGTTTGGTGATGATGATAGTATTTGTGATGAAAGAAGTGGTGATGATGATTGCAGGTGATGATATTGGTTGTGATGACGATTCAACGATGATTATTTGGGCTTAAATGGTAATTTTGATGGTGAGAATGGGGATACAAGATGTGCCAATGATGTCTTTGGTGTTGCTTCTGGTGGTTGTGATGACGGTAGTGGTGATTCTTGTGGTTATGATGATGGAGATGATACTTTCGTTATTTTCATTGTGAACGATACTTCTTTAAGCAACGCTGTCCTGTATAATCCATGATTGAATGTCGGTCATATTATAATACTTTAAAGCATACTGCTATGCAACACAAGTTGTGTACTATATTTCATCGAGCTACATTATTTTAAACATGAGTAAATACAAATAACTTAATTACAGGTTTTACATAGTTGAACCGGCTATTTATGCATTTAGTTTTACTACGAGATGTCGTTTAGATTCAATTTGAATGTACCAGATCAAGTCGAGATATGCAGTGCAACACGCTCATTCAGATCAGACGTATTTTTGAAATTGGACAGATAAATGATATCGTATAATGTATTGAATGATATTTATGATAAATAACTATGATAGAGATCGTCTCATTTAAAGGTTTCAAGTGTGTGACAGCTGTGAAATACCAATTTACCATTATCTAGGATATTAATTTAAAATAAATCTTTATAGTCAACTTCATTTTAAATGCAAAAACTGAACGCGAGCCGAGAAGTATAATCCTGCAAACGAAGAGTATGTTATAGCGTCTTTTTGTATGACAAATATATTATTAATTATAATTTGGATAAAGCGAACAATGAAGTAACGCCCCTGGTTTGTGCCCTATAGTTTTTACTATTGGTCTTCAAACTGTATAGAAACCATATTGATACGTGAAATAACAGGCATTTACAACGCGCCAATAAACAAAATATGCATCATATTGGCGAACAATTCCTTATGCAAAATAAAAATAAAATGTTAAGTCCCTTTGAAACAATATGTGAATAAGTGATTAACAATTGATTGTTTTACAACATAAACAACTCTGCATTGATATGATCTATTCCAGAAGGAACCTAAAAATGTTCATTCTTTGTAATATTCTTATTTACTCCTCCCGGTATAGGTCTACGTATAAATAAAAATAGATATTGAAGGAACAAATAAGTGTACAAATGTAATGTTCAAAAGCGGTAACATCAATGCCGATATTGACGGCGATGATGGTGGTAATGGTTGTGGTGCTGATAGTGCTGGTAGTGGTGGTCAGGGTGGTGTTGATGGTTGTAGGTGTGGTGCTCCCTGTCTCTTGGTTATGAACGATATTCCTCAATGCTAGGCATATGCACTGAGTTTTTCATATGCTTCATGTAAGGGCTGCAATAATTTAATTGATTAAAACGCATTCTGCTATTCATTTATTGTTGACATGTTTATCTTATCATGTTTCAAACAATTTCTAAATCACCAACAATTAAAATTAAATTCATTCCAATAGAGTATTAATTCGTCATTTTTATTACGCCCTGTATCTCATATGTGATTTGCATAATTCAAGCATGAATTCCATGTCCCTAGCAGGCATTTATTTAAATTCAATAAACAAAAGATATCAAATTATGTGTTCAATAGCATTTATTATAAACACTATGAGGCAGAATGTGTAATTTAAATGCTTCGTGTAAGTGACAGCTGTTGGAAATAACTCTTGACGACTCCCTACAATCCCAAACAAATATTCTAGCCTATTGTTATATGGCGCATAAAAACAAAACAGACTAAATAGAAACAACGAGATTATATGTTGGATACGTTGATACAGTTTCGCGATATTTGTGTTTCTGGTATATTTGAACCCTGACGCTAATCAGTCTTATCAATAATAGCAAAATATTGTTTTCTTATTGTTTGTTGTGTTTGATAAGTGTTTCTTTTTCAAAGAGGACAGTCATTCAATTGTTCTACGACAAAGAAATGTATACAGTACAGCAATTGATCATCCCATTGTTGAAATTTATTTGAGTACCGTATGTATTTAATTTTTAGCGATATAAACACATTGGTTAAGATAAGAAATGATGATGTTTAAGTAAATGGGCAACGTGGATGTGTCTAACAACGTCACACTCTCTTCTCTCTAAGTTCATGAAAGGGTGGCAAGCATTTTCAATCCAATCGCTACCGAACTATGTCCTAAAGTTTCCTGGCATCTCCACTGAGTTCAATCAAGATCCAGATATAAACAAACGGTTATAGACCTTTGATATTCACAACTTTCAACATTCATTTGTCTGCTCTTTTATTGACATATCTCATCCAATCTATATCAAAAAGGTACACACTGTTATGAAAATAACATCTCAAACAGGTTCGATTTACTGCCACATTGAACGATTCACACCGGAGACATCGCAAAATTTGACTAAATTCAGACCGTCCCTTTTTTCACTGAACAATTATTGCCCATATTTTTCAAAATATTCAACAATTTTAATAGACATTTATAAATTGATATTGGACTTTTACATTCATTAAGCATATTACATTAACAGCTAGATTGCAATAATATTACCATAAAATGGCCTTTTAATTTATCGAAGCAACTTGATTTATATTCCTTAGTCGGTTTACTGAAATGAGCATTTCTTCTCAAGTGCTTATCAATTTTTTTTTGTTAATATGTTTAATTCCTTATTAGTAATTTAAAAAGGGTCGTTCAAGCATACAAACTATTCTATTGGTATAGTCTATAATGGTTTCAAATTTGCTTTATTGCAAGACGCCCCATACGATATAAATTTGCATGTGATAATAATACATATCATATAGGAGATATATAACAACTGCTGCATGTAACATTTTCAAAAAGAAAAGTGTGAGATACATGATTCAATATATGCCACTTTTACAGTATGATGCCTAGTTTAAATGATTATTAACTAAGCCTTTTACGTGTAACATATTATTTATGTCAATTCAACCGAAATGGTGATTATACTTTAGGTATAGTTTTTCTTCAGGAAAATCACTCTAATAATATTTATATTATATAAATATTACAGGTTTTTTTATCAATATTGTAATTGGCATTTTTTTTAATGAAAAATAATGAAATATGAATTATTTATACAAAATATTCAACACACTGTATTTGGTCATATTGAATGTAAATAGTGTTTTGTGTTAAAGAAGAGTTACTGCAGTACCCGTATTCAAATTACATTTCAAATAATGTAGGAATATTGATTTACACCAAAGGGCCTTAATAGAATTACAATATGAACGGAACTATTAGATTATCTGGAATGTAACACTTGTTTTCTTAGTACGGCATCTATTTGTTTGTTTGTTAAAGCTGCACTCTCAGAAATATACCATTTTTACAACTTTTTTTTATTTTTTTGTCTTGGAAAGAGCACATTTTTGCGTAAATATCTGCAAACCAATGATATAAGATTGCTGACAAAAAATCAGATAGCAGATTGTCATATGTCCGTTCGAAAATTAATGTTTAATGTTTACTAACGGTTTAAGAAAAGTCCCTAAAACAATTTTTGGACTTAAATATGAAACTTCTGCGATCTATTTTTTGTCAGCAGTCTCATATAACTGGTTTTAATGGATTTTCGCACAAAAATGGCTCGTTCCAAGACAAAAAATAAAAAAAGGTTGTCAAAACGTTCAATCTGTGAGAGTGCAGCTTTAAAGGGATATTGGTATGAATGTGAACATTTGATGTATTTCTTTCACTGAACAACACCGATTTTTGAATTGAGTTATCTACAGTTAGTTTGAAAATGTCATTATCATATTGGTAAGAGGATCACGTCTATATGTGTTTTCATTAATTGTTCGTGTATCTTTTTCATAAATTTGGCAACATTGTAAATAAGATGTTTATGGTATGAAATATATCTTAAATGTACAATTTTCGGTTATAAACGTCGAAAAAGATATTAAAATGTCGCGAAAAACAAACCTCAAACCGATAGACATTCTGGCGAAGCTTAAATCTATCATCTGAATATTATTGTGATTCTGCTTTGTGGATAACCATTAACATGCATATTGAGATGGCGATATTGTCTAACGTTTTGTAAAATAATGCTGAATTAGGAATTATAAAACAGTTCCTAGACATACATGTTTTCAAATATCCTGTTATATGAGCTCTCAAAAGGGAGCATTTAGGTAAGTTATAAATGTGTTGCCTATTGTTAATGAATTGTATACGTTGAAGAAATGGAGCGTTGATAATAAAAAAGCAAGTATCAAACACATTTATTCGAACAATGTTTGTTTGGCTAATCATATATCAGACCCTTGTAAATTAAAGAATACTCTTACATATTGAATATTGAAAAGTCCATGAAGATGGACAGTTACTCCGAAAAAAGCAGTATCACAATTAATACAAATGTTTTACTATGCTGAAAATGATGAACAAATATCGCAAACAATGGTTCCAAGGCGGTACCTAACAATATTTGATAAACACATCTAGTGTGTTTATACAGTATATAAGTATGTACTGTGCTGTTTGTGAAGTTTTGTGCTGTTATTCCATGTTTCTGATTTGTGATTGTTTGTTTTGTGTTCTATGTCTGTAAGGATACCGTGTTAAATTTGAAAGAAAGGTGCACACAAGTTTAAGGTTAAGGATAAGATATGCTTGGTTTGCAATAAAAACTATATTATGCACCGTTGAGGGTCATTAAATGGACCGGCCAGTCAGCCCCAAAGTTGTATATAGACCTATACGTAAGCGTTAAATGTACACTTGCAGGCAGCAATAAAATATGATTTGGGATCTCTTTTCAAGTTAAAGGAAAATGGCAATATAGACGTGATTATTTAAAATTCATCAAGTAATATATTTTGGGCAGATATAAAGTTAATTTACATGTAAAGTGTATTTGCTGGTTTCCTTGAAAGTTTAAGTTAAGTCTGACGTGGATATTGTGACTGATTAGTATGATTTTATATTGAATCGTTTCAATTCATAGTATTTTTATCCTGATTCTAAATTATTTGTACCGTAAAGAAGACATTTTCACTGCTGTCGCGAATTCGCCGAATATGTTATTAAAACATTTATATCTTTGTATAATTTATAGTTCATGTGGAATATTATGTTTAATCATTATTAAATTGATCATTATTAACTAAAAATAACGTATAATGTTTGTTTTGTTCCGTTGTATTTTTCCATCATGAGTTCATCTTTGTGTTTACTTTATATGTTTCCACCGTTGAGGTTTTACATAACGGCTCAAACCGGTCCCATTGCTCCGTTTACATGTACTTCCATGTTAACCGCAATCCTCGTGCATTCATGTGTAGTTGGCGGGAATAATAAGCATATAAACGGTGCGTAAGTTGTACCACATAGATCATTTTTACTGGACTTATTGGACTTACATTTATATGTTTATATTGGATTAAAAAGGTGTTAGATAATATATACTTGAACTTTTACTAACAATTTGATTCAATACAGAAATATACCTTTGTGGATAATTGTGTGTACTTACAAAAAGGGAAATTAAAGTAAGAACAAATTATAAATGTGTTTTTGTGATCTCTTAACTCCGGGGTGGCGAGTTCGGGGCCTAATAAAGTGAAACTTCTCTAGAACTACGTTTTAAGACCTCATTTAAGATAAATAGTACAAACTTACAATACTCAAATTAATAAATACAGCCACTTGTTATGGATCCTTTTTGTGGTTAACTTACGATTTGTTTGACAACTGGAGAAAGGTCAAATGTTAATCGTAAGAACTAAACTAAAATGAATTGACAAGCAATGTTTAATAAATCTTCCCAGATCTTGTTTGCAAACTTTGAACACACGCGTTATAAAATAATTGTTTGTTCTCTTTATCCCCTTGAATTCTCTGTTTCTTTATGCCTTCAAACTATATTGTCATTTTATCCCATTGCGTCTCTTGTCCGTTCATGCTTCCAAATCAAACTATTACCTTATTCCCTGGAGACCCTTGTCCCTCCATGCTCTTCAATTCTACTGACGCTTTATCTTATTGTGTCCCCCGTCTCTTGATACTTGCTAGTTCTACTATCACTTTTATCCTGTCACTAGCATTCCACTCGGTCCAATGACATCGTGCCGTGTAAATTTTAGATTATTAGGATAGTAGACCATGTGATGTTTATCTACAGTCGGGTGGTCATGTGAACGTGAAAACGAACCTCTTTTTCATTCTGCAAAGTCAGAGGAAAAACACAAATTATGTTTCAGTATCGTATCAACAATCGATCTCAACAATCACTTACCAATAATGACTCATTGCTCTGCATTATAATTACACTGACAAAAATACGGCCAGAAAATATACATATGATGTGAAATTTCTACCCACCTGCAAATGCTAAAAACTTTGCAGCATTATACGATAGGTAATACCATTTCTAAGGCGAATAACAAAATCTCACAACAGAAATGTATGATCTCTTTGCCTGTGCTGTTCTGAACATCCAACACGATTGTTCGTAAACGCTCGTGATTTTGAACCATGACCTGTGTCTACTGTAGTCTGTGACTTGCGGAACAATTATTATACCATCAGATAATGTTTGGTGACTGATCCATGTTTATGCACTTTTAAAAGCTTTTGTATTTTTAATTAATAATGACGTATTGAAGTGCAATCACATTGGCTATAAGCGTATTGAAAAATGTTGAACAGTTTTGATAACTATTTTGGGGGCGATTTAAACATGGAGTAATCTATACCATAATCTAAGTCACCTTCAACGTTTTATGCCTACGGCCGCTATTAGTTTGTTTATTAAAGTGATACAGTTATGATTGTCAATCTTTGATATATATTTTTCACTAAACAACAGCGATTGGAAATTGAGGGACCAACAGTTAATATGCACATGTTATTGCTATATTGTTAATGTTATCAAGTATTTATAAATTTTATTCATTGATTGATATTTTACATTGTAAAAATGATATGTAATGTATGAACTATGTCTTAATAAACTCTGTTTTAAGAACTAAAGGTTTATAAAGGATATTAAAGAGTCGCTAGTATCAAACCTATTGAATATTATTGTGAATTCGCGATCAAAGTGAAACCACTGACGTGCATTGAGATGATGATTTTATCTAAAGTTTTGTTTAATATTGCTAAATAATGAATTATAAATGAGTCCCTAGACAGACATGATATTAAATATCCTATTGTATGAACTTTTTTTAAAGGAAGCACTTATGTTAATTATATATATGGCCGCCTTTTGTGTATAAGGTTTATACATTGGGGAAATAAAGCGTTGGTCATAAACAACAATTATCAAAAACATTCATCTAAAAAAGTTTGTTCGATGTATAATCTATTAGACCCTGATGAATTGAAGGAAAGAAAAACGTATAAATATTACAAAAATCCTAAATAAGACCTTAGTATATATATCCTCAATATATCAAAGTCTTTGTTGACGACGCTTTTGCTTTTAGATTTTAGTGTTTTTGAATAACGGACATTTATCCTCTTTGTGGATACAGAGGCATCTACCACACTATATTCAAAAGTGTTATCGTTCAATTTACATAACTACGCATTGGCTTTGGTCAAATTATCAAACGAACGATGAAACACAACGTACTTAAAACTAAGAAAAATAGTACTTTTAGCGCAATGCCTATGAAGGATTTTCAATAAAGAATATTAAGGTCAAAATCAACGAGATAACGACAACGAGAATACGACAAAGAGATTATTCAACGAGATTACGACAACGAGATTATTCAACGATATTACGACAACGAGACTACGACAACGAGATTATTCAAAGAGATTGCGACAACGAGATTATTCAACGAGATTACGACAACGAGATTATTCAACGAGATTACGACAACGAGACTACGGCAAAGAGATTATTCAGCGAGATTACGACAACGAGAATATTCAACGATATTACGACAACGAGACTACGGCAAAGAGATTATTCAGCGAGATTACGAAAACGAGAATATTCAACGATATTACGACAACGAGACTACGGCAAAGAGATTATTCAGCGAGATTACGACAACGAGATTATTCAACGAGATTACGACAACAATATTATTCAACGATATTACAACAACGAGACTACAACAACGAGATTATTCAAAGATATTACGACAGCGAGATTACGACAAAATATTGTAAGATCAAGATTTTGGTGCGAGAGTATTTTGGTGCGAGAGTATTTTGGTTAGAGGGTATTTGATAAGGTAGTATTTTGTGTTACAAATAAAATTAAAAAGATGTGAAATAAAATTAACTTTGCATACACTGTCAAAGTAAGCTTTAAGTTTTAAAATAATCAAAAATTCTTATTCGAAAAAGCGATCGTACAAAACGTGCGTTAATACATAAGACCTGTTGTCTTCTAAGGGATGGTAAGGCAAAAAAAAAATTAAAATATAACAGACCACCGATTGTCATATGATTTTGGTATTTGACTTTTCCAAGTAAACACGCAAAAACATAGAATACTAAGTGGGTTTTATTTGCAGTTTTTTTTCTATTATTAAAACCAGTTTCATGTTAAGGATAAGATATGTTCGGTATGTTTTAATACAATATTACGCACCGCTGAGGAAAATATGACAAAATAAGGGCCTAAAGGTGTATATAGACCGATGGCTGAGCGGTAATTGTACATTTGCAGGCAGTAATTATATATGGAGTGGGATATCTTTTTAAAGGTTTATGGAACAGAAGAATGTAGAAGTGTTTAGTTAAACTTCATAAAGTAACTTTTGGAAGTAAATAGTTAAAAAAAATACATAGTATCAAAGATGTAAACTTGTCTTTGCTGGTTTGCTGCTTAGTTTAAGATTATTTCGGACACGTATATAGTGTAAGCACTGATCAGTGTGATTTCATAGTTAATCGTTTCCATTTATATTATGCAAGTCCTGGTTTAATAATGTTTTATACCATACAGAATACATTTTCTGTACGTTTTCCAACAAACGATTTAAATTGGATGAACATTTTTTTTAACTTACAGCCTAAAACGTCATACATCTCGTCAATCTTTAAATATGAGTTTTGTTTACACGTGTTTGCAAAACTTTTTGTTCATTTGATTCATTTTAGATATTCACTACAATTTATTGCTTGATAATAATATCAAGTTCCAACAATGTGCACAATTCTATATTAAAAATATTCTCAGATCTGATGGATACTGCCATCTATGCATGGGGGCTGCTAGAATAATTAAGATTGAACGTAAGCGGTGCTTTGCATCAGCACACGGCTACGTTATTGAATTCCCGTTTGCGAATACTCTACAAAATCAGTTCTGCTGACAATCCAAACGTTCTAATATGCAAATAACACTTATTAAGTAATTATTTGAAGTCTGTGCTTTTCGTAAATTCACCTGCCATGATACAATTATCTCATATTCCACGAATAAGTCATTGATTATTAACCATATTCTAGCAGTTATTGAACAAAGACATTTTATTCTGTGTTCTTATTAGCAATGATTTGATTAAAATCTGACACTAATGGCAATATGGAAAACCCATATTTAAAATAATTATTATTTTTTCTAGTAATTTTTATTAAGCAAAACGCCATTATTATTTATTTTATGATATTTTGTATAAGAATAAAATATATGAGAGACAATATAACTTACAAGAGCAGGCCACAAACTAATTACTTTACTATGGCCTTGTTCAATGACATCATACAAAAATAATGGGAGATACAATATGTCGCAAGACAAGAAGCTCGCTATGATCGAGACAAAAGATAATTAATTTCAATACAAAAAGGCCGAAAAGTTTATGTTAATAGTCATATCATCGCTTGTTTAAGCAGTGTTCTGCTTTCGGGAGGCACCAAGCTAGGAGTTGGCATATACCTTTGGGTTACTTACACAATGTAATGCAATTGGTATTGCGATGTGATATTTAACGTTGATGACACAAAAAAAATGTATTTTGAGGTCTTCTTCCCTTTTGTTTTAAACTGTTCGAGAACTATTTGTATTGGAATTAACTTTTAATAGCCCAAAATATGGCCCCGGCCCATGATTTATTTTTATTTAGTTTTAGCTTGATAGTTATAGTAAGGTGCTCCGACCTGTCTGTTTTTTTAACATTATTCTGATCTCACATAGTCTAGCACGTATCCTCTTCAGTATCTTTAAGAATGTATTGTTTTAGATTATCGAAGGTTTTCCCTTTATTATGTTTAAACGCTTATTAAATGATTCTAACTCATCATAACATATCTTGCAGTTGAATCTAACACTACTTCAATTGAAAACACGTTTTAACGTATCAAGTACTTCATATCCCAAGTATATGTACCTTTTCACCCTTAGCACTCTGCCCCTTTTTTGTGCATCACCATGTCCTTTTTAAACTGGCTAAAACTTTAATTCTAGGCAATTGAACGGATTCTTGATGCCTGTCAAAAATTGAAACCGAGATCGAAATTACGATGTACAGAATATTTATATGTTGTTTGGGTAGAATACAATATGAACAAACAGTTAACATAAATGTTTTATTCTTTATTGGGAAAATAGGAAAGTGCAATTTAAAAAGAAATGAAGACAAATGCTTATTGGCATGTCGAATACTTAATGCGCAATAATTCAGAGTACAAATAATTCCTGTTTGTAGGCACAAGGCATGCACGTGACATACAGACAAGAACACACCACATACATAAGTACACATATACAAATACCACAAACCATACACTCATCAAAATATATTTGCATTCAAATGGTAGGATTAAGGCATTAAATCGGTCAGTGAAACACGAGTTCACTGCAACACGAATCTAATTTGTGCTTAAACTAGTTTATATTGTTATAACTTCACACATTATATCAATATTTTATATGCCTTTTGATGTTACTAGTTTTTTTCTCATAACAGTTTCTACACATTTCGTACAAAAATGACCATTAAAAAGATAGTAAGAAAAAGTATGATCACATCACATAAAAAGTACAAACTTACAATACACAAAAACATAAATAAAGCCTTTTGTCGCTTGAATATCGTGCTGTTATCTATTTACAGTTTGTAAGCGTCATATTGATACATTGATTATTTGATTAACAACCGGCAGAAGGACGATTACGGACACAAATCAATTGTTAATTAATATAACCTAATTATAATGAATTGACAACCGCATTTTAATAAGTCTACCAAGCTCTTATTTGACAAATATAAGAACGTGTTCAATGAGATTTTTTTTGAATAAACGAATACTATTTTAGGGAGTCGGACTGGTATATTTGGCCATGGCAATCATCTCAAAGCATTGATATCGGCCAAATACATCGATAATTTCTGTTGCAAATCTTTAACTATGATAACGAAATATGATTAAGGAATTCAAGCCAATACAATTGCATGCATATGTTTTATTGGCATTATAATGTGTGAAAGAATGCTCATATAACTATGTGTTATAATGACCGAAGCTCAAAAACTATTTGGCTCATTCACAATCATATCAAATTTAGTGTAAAAACGCATCAAATCCTCAAATACACCAACATCATTTATCTTTAAAAGTTGTATGAGTTAATGACTGTAATTGTAATTGAGCACGTTATCAATATTACTCATATTGAACTTTTCTTTCGTCCTTAATATCGTGCACTTGTGATCCACTGACATTAATACAAATAAATATGCATATAAGTAATAACCATGTATAAGGCATTGTTTCACTGTCGTCTTCATAATGTTAATAAATTTCATCCGTCTTTAAGAGTAAATGCATTTTCCATATTACAAGGCAAATGTACACACTGCTGTGTTTGATTGAAATAAATGTACTAATTTAACAGTATCTGTTTTCTTATGTTCTAAAATTAAGTAAAAGTTATATAAAATCAGGTGTTAAGTATTTGTGTGCAAACATTATAAACACGCATAAAAATGTTGTCTGTATAGTAAGCTGTTTTTAAATAACTTATCAGTATGCTTTCCTTATAGATAACATAATTACTCGACAATTGATTTAACGTATAGTTTTGGGTATCAATCTTCAGTTCTTGCAATGTTTTAACATAATTGAATTAAATTGAAAACAAAGAAGGTATAAGTCATTATGGCGTTTTTGCAAGTAGACAAGGACCCCATGCAGTCTTTTATCAAATCCTTTAATAATTATTTAATCCGATAATAATTGAATTTTAATAGTTACCAAGGACGACGCTAAGGAAACGCTTAAGCTTGCCTATTTTTGTTTTTTTTCGAAGAAGCGGAATGATTTGACATTTATAGAAGCCATAGTAATGGTTATATGTGTTTATTGTGTACCAAGTATGAGTACATATCTCGATTTTAGTTATGATTAGGTAAGCGTCTTTTCACGCGGAAACCGAAGATACCAATGACATTACCGGGACTGTTTTGTTTCGAACAATGACACCCGTTTGTTTATTACGTATCCGCCAAATGTAAATGTCGCTGATAAAGGCGCACACAGCATTACACACAAAATCATTCATGAAACAATGCCATTATTAAATACCTTTAAATGAGTGTGTTTCAAATGATACCAACATTGTGAGGTTTTTACTATTAATAACACATAATGCGCCAAGTTTTCATGACAAAAAGGGAAATATATATATTACTTATGGGTGTGTTAAATATCGAAATTTAAAACATATTATGACTTTTGTCACTGTATTACTGTCATCTGGTTTATCATTAAAGGTGGTCATCCGTTAAAGATCTAAAATAAAATATTTTAAAACCCAAAATAAGAGAGTACTCTGATGTCAGTTGGCGAAGGGCAAAGGGGAAGCACATGTTAAGTTCCTCTTGCCGGAAAAACTGAATTTTGTGACAATCGTATTTTCGGCATTTTCTGTATCCCTCGCATTGATTCGGCGATTGGACATACACACTGTAAGTTCTATGTTCTCATAAAACGAAGACCTCCTCCTCTTTTGCAAGATTCTGTTATAAACTCGAATATAGCCAAGTTTTACTTCTGATCTTCTAACGGCGTAAATAACAGGATCGCAAATTGTGTTTAATATGACAAACATGAACAAAATAGAGTTAACTAGGAGCAGTTTGTCGTGAGCAGCTTCAGTCATTTTTGAATAGTCGGGTCCTAATATGTAAAGAGCGGTGTGGTATAATCCTATTGGGCACCAACAAAGTGCAAATGTTCCAATTATGAGGAATGTTGTGATTATGGCTTTCACAGAATGGGAACTTTCAAACCGATTATGGCGGTCATCGCGAACGAGTTTCCTCACTTGATAGCAGATCCTTGTGTAAATTATAAAAAGTCCAAGTAGAACGATGAAAATAAATATAATAATAACAAGTTCGTAGTTAAATATTGTATTGTTCACATTATTAACATGGTCACAAAATGATTTGTCTTCTTTGCGAAAGCTTGGTAAACTTACAAGCAAGTCTAACCCTCCGAAAAACATACTTGTGAACCACAAAAGTGCAATGATGATTCTTACTTTTTTCTTGGAGTAGAGGCGGTAGTAATACAAGGCCTGCATAATGGCGACGTAATGGTCTACAGCCATAAAGACAAGGTTGAACAATGTTGATGTCAGAGCGATATTGAGAAACATCTTTCGCAGGACTGGAGTGCAAGGATGGTGGTGATTTGTTAACATGATAACATCATGAAACACACAGGCGAGTATCACCATAATATCTGACACACCCAAATTAATGATCAGAGTGTTATATGGTGTCCATCGATCGCGAGGAACGTTTAAAGTTGCCACTATTGAGAACACATTTGCTAAAAACCCAAGTACCATCAATATTAGCTTTATAAGCTCTATTGGCTCCTTATAGCCTTGAAATTCACCACGGGCGTAAGGGGTCGTGTTACCATGAGGTTCGGTGTCATGTTCTATAACGGTGACATTTATAAATCGCAGAGCTGTAGTTGTTGAATTGTACATAATTACTGTTCATATAATTGCCAAATCGCTTTGTTTTCAAGGTGATCTATTTTATCGGTTTTTTATGTTTATTACTTTTATCACTTTTTGCCGAATCTCTACTTGAGATCAATTTGATCGTATTTAATACTACCTTCTTACAGTCATATTTTAACCTTTTGTAAATAAAATACCAATTAAGTCCCTGTACACAATTTATTTTTTCTTTAACCTTTTGCATAATCTCTCATTTGTTTGTTGTTTTGTTTGACTTTTTCCTTTAAAATGTCTTCTCTCTTCTCATCCAATCTTCCTTATTTTCATTTTAACTTTATCCTTCTCATTGCAACTGTCAATTATTTTCTTTCCTAGTGCTGTTTTAGTTTCTTCTTTCTTTCATCGCTGTCATCTTTTTGACTGGAACATGTTTTTCGTTTGTTACTATTAAACGGGCCATTCATAACATTCCTAGTCCTGTAACTCGCTAACACTCAGAGCTGCAGACCGAATGTTTTCTCTCAAATGTTCATAAGCCAATAAAGATCCGTCCTGAAAATAAACAAATGGTTGTCTGATTTCTCTTGTATTGGTCGTTCCAATATAATCATTTGATATCCAAGCGGCAGCAATATATGATTGATGAGTCTGAACACTTTTTTATTCTGATACTGTCTGTTGGAATACATTAACGAATATATTTCAGACAATGTGATAAGCAGATTGTTAGAGTAATAGAAGATAACATTAAATAGGCAGAATTCGTGTTTTGCGTCTATATCATAACATAGCATTCCAGTTTGGCATATTTACAAAGGAATACAGAAACAAAAAGTTTAAGACCGTTGATGATCTTTAAAACAGCTGTATTTACGAGCATCTATCTATCATATGAAATGTTCCGTAATTGCTTAGGTTTATTCATTGTTCTAAAACAATAGGTTTAAGGTTTTAAAAGGAGGTTTCAGTAGCTCATGTACGTTTGGAATATATATTTTATAATGCTTATAGAAGTTTTATTAAGGGAATTTAAAAAAAATAATACTTAATTTGCGAGCATCTATCTATCATATGAAATGCTCCCTAATTGCTTGGGTTTATTCATTGTTCTGGTAAAGATGATAAAACCAGCATATAAACAGCTACTGACTAATAATTTAATGCATACACAAGGATCACTGGGGGATTGTACACGACTTATATGTTGATCACAATATTTGTAAACATTCCATAATTGACAATTTATAATACAACTTGGTTTCTTCTGTGTAATATGCGTAAAACTGAAATGATAAATTTATCATAAAAGTATCAGTCTATGCAAATGCTATATTTATTGAAATTAAATTTTCCCTGTGGTCTACGTGAAAACAATACTTCACTCCCGAATGGAAGCATTTCTTAAATCGAAACGCGCTCTGCTATTTATATTGAATAATAATCATCGGAAGTCATATCTATGGCGCCATCTTCAAAGTAGACAACATAGCTAAGGTATGCAAGATATCACATATAAGTATAATATGAACTATGGCGCTGCCTCTACGGGCTTGAAGTGTTATTGCCGGAATCGTAGTTCTTTTTATGAAACACGTGTTCTAAAATACATCGCGGCCGGCATATTTGGCCTCTCGGGCCATCAAGAACAACTAGCTGTTTTATATAGACAAGTCGAAAAACGTTTCAGTAAATGTTCTTTAAAGTTAAGCACATAACCTTAATTTATGAATATTCATATGGCAAGGACAAAGAGGCTTTTTTGAATGTGCTTTTCAGCTGTATAACTATTTTGATATCGGGTCTACAGTCCAGTTACCAGAAAACCATTTTTTGAAGAAGTTAAAGATACAGACCATTATATGTCCATGATTTAATGAATACTAGTATGATAATACAGGGATATCTCCATTGTTCGCCATATTCCTTGCCACATACTTAGCATGATCTCTCAGTATTTTGATTAGTAATTAAGACCATAGACCATCGGCTAAGTAGTGTATAGGCAATCGTTCCTATATAAAAAAAACGTCAATGCGCATGCGCGAGGAATGGTGGCAAAAAATTTGAAGAGAGTGAAAATTTGGATATTTATAAGTGTAAATGCGTGATTTTATGTTTGTTTTGGATTAAAATGAATGGAAATGTAGTGGTGTAAACGATCTTTAAATGCCAAACCGAAAAGCAAAGAGGAACAGGGCGAAATCATCGCCAAATGAAAATCACCTCCGGACGCCTAGTAAGAGGCGGGAAAAGGATAATAGTAGCGGTCAGTGTTTTGACTTTGGTACAATGAACAATCAAATGTATGGAAGCAACCCCCAGTTCTCACCGGGTCCTTTTACCCAAGCAATGAACATGAATAATGGACAATACACATGTTGGGCCCCAGGGGCTCAAGGGGGCACGCCTATGACCCCAATAACACCTGTTCAGACTTCTCCAGGTGCACAGGTAAACAACGACATGTTTACACGGATTATGAATCGGTTTGATAGTATGGATAAGAAACTGGTGCAGCTTGACTATATTCAATCATCGATTAACAATCTTACGGTAAAAGTTCAGTCAATGGAGTCACGGATCAGCGAAATAGAGTCAAAGGTCAAAGACATAGAACAGAGTCGCCAGTTTGATAGTTCCTCAATCGAGAAGATTGATCGACAACAAAAAGAACTTGATTCTCTCATACAGAAAATGAAGTCGGTCGAGAGCCAGCAGACTAAGGAAAAACAAGAATTCAAGGATGAAATCCAAGATCTACGTTGCCGCAGTATGAGGGACAATTTAATGTTTTATAACATTCCGGAGGACGCTGAGGAAAATTGCGAACGTAAAGTTCTGTCATTTATTGACGAAAAACTCAAGATCCCTAACGCTGCGGAAATTGGGCTGCACCGTGCACACAGGGTGGGTGCTCGCAAGGACGGCAAGGTTCGCCCACTAGTCGCAAAATTCGTGCTGTATCCCGATCGCGAGCGTGTTCGGCAGGCCGCCAAGCAATTAAAGGGAACTAACTTTGGGATCTCCGAACAGTATCCCCGGGAGGTAATGGAGAAACGCCGGAAGCTCATCCCGATCATGATTGATGCCCGGAAACAAGGTAAAGATGCGTTCATCCGAGTGGACAAGCTCTTCATAGACAAACAACTATATAAGGAGAGTGACTAGGGAGACAGTGAGAGTGTTCTCAAATTCTTGTCATGGAACATTGAAGGTCTTAGTGCTGAAAAACGATCATCACCAGAGTTTGTTGATTTTATTTCTAAGTATGATGTTATATGCTTAAGCGAAACATGGACAAATTCTAGATCAAATATTGAATTAAAAAATTATAGTAAACCAATTCATTCATTTAGGAGATTTCAAAACCGCAGGGCAAAACGTCCGAGTGGTGGTATCATCATTTATATCAAAAATAATATAAGAAAGGGGGTATCTGTTGTTAGAAATACTATTGATTGCATAGTATGGCTAAAGTTCGATAAGTTGTTTTTTAATCTCGGGTCAAATATTTACATTTGTGCTACTTATATAAGCCCGGAAGCAAGCCCGGTACATGCCATTTATGATATTGATTTATTTATGCAGTTAGAGCAGGATATTACATATTTCAGTCAATTTGGTAAACTTTTTATTACAGGTGATACAAATAGTAGAGTAGGTCATAAAAGGGATTACATTGAGTTTGATCGTAGCCTTGACAGCGATGACGTAGATGAGATAGATTTTCCCACGCCTCGGCAATCACGTGATTTTACCTCCAACCGTTTTGGGGATTGTATGCTTGATTTGTGTAAGGCTACAAATATACGTATTGTGAATGGTCGTCTGTTCAATGACCCCGGCAAGTTCACGTGCATGACACATAACGGTCAGAGCTTAGTGGATTATTTACTTACATCATTGGATAATTTTGATTCATTGTCGAGTTTTGAGGTTGGCGATTTTAATGTATTCTCAAATCATGCACCCGTGAAGTTCGCAGTGAAAATTAATACTTTAATACATACAAAGTCGGAATATAGAAATACCTATTATAAATGGGATCCAAATTTCCAGACTGTTTTTGTTGATGATTTGTCAACTGATATACATTGCCTCGAGCGGGATTTAAACGTAGAAATCAATGGGACCTGCAATATTGATACATTGACGTCTATTTTTACAAATTATATTTGCAGTAAGGGTGATAAATATTTTTCTAAGAGGTCAAAGAGGCCCGCCCGTACTTATTTCATTGATGGTGATAAGAATAAAAAAGATTGGTATGATGAGAGTTGCAAACAAAAGTTATTAGTATATAAAGAATACTTGACAAATTTTAATAAGGCATCAGGTAATGAAGGGAGAGAGAGAGTTTTACAGGCCAAAAAATATTATAAATACCAGTGTAGAAAGTCCAAATTATCATTTCACGCAGAGCGTAGTAAAAAAATGAATGACATGCGTAGAAAATCACCTAGGGAGTTTTGGAAGATTTTTAGGGTAAAGGCTACATGTCAAAAGGGTGACGATATTCCAAATGAGGATTTTAAGGTATATTTCGAAGGGTTGATGTCTGGTGCTCAGGACCATGATGATGATTTAAGCTCTGAGTTTTTAGCAGATTTTGATAGGAACAATAATGGTAATTCACCTACGTTTGATTGTCTTGATAGATTAATCAGTGAAGAAGAAATTTTAAAGGCGATTAGTAGACTTGGTAATAATAAGGCATGTTCAATAGATAATGTTTTATACGAATATTTTAAAACCAGTGTTCCGGTTTTGATCAAGCCATTGCATTTGTTTTTTAACACTATCCTTAACAAGGGCACGTTTCCCAAGTCATGGGCTAACGGGGCTATTATTCCCATATATAAGAAAGGAGACCTTTCGGACCCTAACAACTACAGGGGGATTACACTGATCAGTTGCTTTGCAAAGTTGTTCACCGGTATATTAAATGAGAGGATTAAGAAATGGGCGATGGAGTACGATGTTCTCACGGATGCACAATTTGGTTTTAAGAACAATTGTAGTACAGTAGATCCCATATTTATATTACAATCATTGATTCAAAGACAGTTAAACTCTAAAAAGAAGTTGTATTGTTGTTTTGTGGACTTTAAAAAGGCGTATGACAGTATAAGTAGGAGCAGGCTATGGTATAAACTAATAAAATCCGGCGTCGATGGTAAATTACTGGCCCTTTTACGCTCAATGTACGAGGAAGTGAAGCTTTGTGTTAAACATGTTGGGACATTGTCTGATTTCTTCGATAGTAATGTCGGATTATTTCAAGGGGAAATAACTTCCCCGATTTGTTTCTCTCTGTTTTTAAATGATATAGAGTTACATATGCAACAAGGAACTTATGCCGGGATCTCTCTCGATGAAATAAATATCTTTATGTTGTTGTTTGCAGACGATGCTGTGTTAATGTCAGAGTCGAAAGAAGGCCTTCAGACGTCATTAGATAACTTACAAACATACTGTGATCGCTGGAATCTCACTGTAAATATTGAAAAAACTAAAATAGTTGTATTTAGAAAAGGCGGTAGATTGTCGCAAAATGTTGAATGGAAATATAAAGGTGTTGTTGTAGAAATCGTAAATTCCTTCAATTATCTTGGTGTTGTTTTCTCATCTGGTGGCTCATTTGCTCAAGCAGCTAAAACTTTAGCTGGCAAAGCTATAAGGTCTATGAATAGTCTATTTGCGGTTATAAAAGATACACTCGCCCCTGTCCATATTCTTTTTAATCTGTTTGATGCATATGTTATGTCTATACTTAATTATGGATCGGAGGTATGGGGATTTGGTAAGTATGAATGTTTGGAAAGAGTGCAAAAAAGGTTTTGTAAATGGATCCTCAAAGTGAAAAGGTCGACAAATACTCTTTCTCTATATAGCGAGCTGGGCCGGTTCCCATTGTATATTGAAAGATACATGCGATGCATTAAATACTTTGTTAAATTGTTTACATGCAAATCTAAGAATTGTATTTTAAGAACTATCATTTTAAAGGAAGTGAGTGAAGTAGAACTAAATCCTGTTGTCATAAATTGGGCCTCGAATGTTCGAGATGTATTACAACGCTCAGGTTTTAATGATGTTTGGTTATTCCCCGAATCAGTGAATATGTCTGCATTTGTACCTCTGCTTAGAAATAGATTACGAGATATTTATATCTCAGAATGGAGAGTGGGTATGGATAGCTGTAGTTCATTAGATATATATAAAAAATTTAAATGTAATTACCAAGTTTCTAATTATATTTCTCTATTAGACAATATCAAATACAGACAAGTGCTTGCATAATTACGGCTATCTTCCCATAGGTTAAATATTGAAGTTGGCCGACATAATGGTATTGCAAGACATGAAAGAAAATGTACCTATTGCAACCTTAACGATATAGAAGACGAGTACCATTTCGTTTTAAGATGTCCACTATATGCTGAAATTCGTAGAAGGTATTTGCCAAATTACTATTCAAGACATCCTAGTATGGAAAAATTTATTACCTTACTGCAAACAGATACAAAACCTCTTCTGGTTAAACTAGCTATTTATTGTTTAAAAGCTTTCAAAGAAATAAATGATTATGTTTGAATACATATATGCTTTTTCTAGAAATATTTATATCCTTGTACTGGATGTTATCCCATGTGTTTTGTAAGGTCTTAAGATTAGTTGTATTTGTACTGTTATCTTTGCGCTGATAACTATTTAGTGATCAAACCACTGTATTCTTTTAAAGTACCCTTGCCTAACATTTGCCTAAACGTTCCTCTATGGAGAGTAGGGAGTGAACACTCTCACAGGTATCTATAGGCGCGATGAAAGCTGTTGTTGTTGTTTTGTTGTTGTTGTTTTTTCTCTATCACCATATATAGAGAAATTGAATAATTCATGCATTTATTCATCTATGTATTATTTATTTGTATGTGTATGCGTATTGTGTATGTTGTGTAATGTGACGATGAGCTGTTTATATGCTTAAGTCAAAATAAATTTTCTGTTCTGTTCTGTTCTGTTCCTATTATCAGATGTAAATCCTTATAAGTATTGGTCTTTCACACCTTCCATAAAGCAAGCAGTAAGTATTTCACAGTTTATTTATGAGTCCTTAATTTACATAGATACACTATTTACATACATTTCTAAACTAAAGCTATAAAATATGAGATAAATATGCACAATGCCATTGTAAATGAGTAATGTGATATTCAGTTATGTTGCAGTAGACAAATTATTAATTATCATAAACAAGAACTACCATATAATTATAATGAGGATAAAACATGAGCATTCAGCTGATACTGAAGACATTTTAAAAAAAGTAAAAGATGAGTATATGGTCACCTTAGTGCAAGAACTCAATATCTGCTTCTATATCTATATGCAGTTATTGAGTTATTGCACTAAGGTGATTTATCATTGGTTTGCAGATATTTACGCAAAAACTTGTTCGTTCGAAGACAAATAATAAAAAAGTTGTCAAAGCGTTCAATCTGTGAGAGTGCAGCTTTAACATCAGGTATTACAATAATTGGAAACAAACAGGTATCACACATGTCAGAAAATAAATTACATAAAAAGCTGTTTAATTTCAGATAAAAATAGGATAGGAACTCTATCCCTAAACTATGACAAAAACAGTGCTATTATTTTGATATAAAGTCTTCATAAGCATGTATGTACAATGTTTTTGTCCTGAGTAATATGACATTATATAAATATTGCATGGCTTCCAGGGTGACAGTACATATTGTCAACATGAGGGAAATACTGTTACCGGATGTGAAACAATATTTACCCGAATGTTGACAATATGTACTGTCACACTGGAAGCCATGCAATATTTATTTTATTACACTGAACACAGTTACATTTACATAATATACATATATAAGATTTTTACCATAACACAACTTTCAAGTGTAATCAATTTGTTCTATAATTATTGTTTGTTTACATAAGCTGTCATTTTGTTGCCAATGTCGTTTAGAAATAAGGCAAACACCGTTGGTAACCAGATTCACAATACATTTTAATAAGCGCTTACCACTTCAGACTTGGGGAAAACAAAAGAATGCCTATATTTAGATGCACGTGCTATGTGGCGTGAGACCACAGTTATTTTTACAATATGTATCATTTAAACACTAACCTGGCTTCTCACTTTAAACCAGTCCCAATTGAAAAACAAGTAATTGGCTGCGATAGAACAATCCAAGACACAAATTTTAATTTCAAGAAAACATGGAGTTGACCAATGCGTTGTCTCACGAAATTGGGTAGTAATACATGACCCTGAGGTCAAGACGAAATAAGGCTACAAACAACCAATTTACATAGTTCCACAGGCAACGATTTTCCAATTTGTATACTGAAAACCATCAGTTTTTGCAATACAGTGTCAAATTATGTTAAGCTCTATGCAACAGGGCCACCTGTTTCTTCTCTTTCATTCAACTTTAATAAAATATTGATACTTGAACACAAGCACTTTTTTTCTGTATTCACATCCGATCTTGGTCAACGGGGGGCAGATAACTGTGGTCTTGAGCCTATTTAAGCAACATTTTTTTCAGAAACATACTTCAAAACTCCTATAGTTCAACTTCAGTCTATATGCAACACATACTGAAAGTTTAACAATGATATATTAAACACTAAATGAATGAGACAAGTATTAGCACATGTGGTATTTTCATAAAAAAAGCAGAAACAGCCATTTCCATCAAATGGTAAGGCGCAAACCTTTAAAGTGCATCATTTCCTTATGCATTGGAATAATTTGACCAAGTAAAGTTTTCCTTGTAGCTTTCAATAATGTCTATAGAACAGACCACGAACAAAATGGCCTGCTCACTCTTTTAAGATTTTTTTCTAAGCAAAATAAGGTTTTTCCACTTCATCCGCTTAGTGTTTTATATAAAAAAAGACAAAGAGCCAAACTGAAATGCTTCAACTTGTCAAAATTTTGGTCCACTTATATACAAAGGTAATAGAGCTGTTCAGTTTAACAAAAGCAATTTAGTGATTATGTGTTTATAGACAGTCTAAACACCACTATATGCCAAATTGTATGCTTCTGGGACAAATGGCGCAACAAAGGAAATGGCAAAAAAACACCAAAAATGAAAGATTCATGAGAACTGCTAGTGTTTTCATGTATGAGGTGGCTACTTGATGTAGAACATGCAGAGACAGCATTATGATGCCAATTTTTTTTGAGTATCTATTTTGAAGGCTAGATTTGGCATTAGTAAATCAGAGTACAGCACTTCACCATTGTCTATAAGTTACTTATTTACAGCTGATTTGCTATAAATCTCACTCTTTGGAATCATTTACACACAAACAAGTACTACAGAAATGACTAACATCTTCATTCTTCTGAAATATTTGATTCAGAGCTGCATCTCCTTTATTCAAATTGCAGGACTACCGCTGGGGGGGGGGAAGCCGCAGCTAACTTGAGCTTATTGGCACATCATGATCTGCAAGCAAGACACAAAAACAATGTTTAACAATAATAAAACTATGCCACTACTGTTAAAGTTTGAAAAAGGCCTGTAAACACTCATTTGAGGCATACACAAACTTTAATGTAGTCATAAATGTGATAAATATGCAGAAAAGTTCATGAATTCAAGGATTTTCAGGACAAATTTTATATAAAATACATATTCTTTTGGACATTTTGCAATCAGTTATTAACAACTCAAAGGTTAATCTCATCTTATTGAGTACCCAGATGCATTTTGAAAGCATTAAAACCAGACATGCTTAGAATTTCTTCTTACTTGGAGACGGTATTTCTTCATCAGAAATCCTTGCCAAGAACCGGTATGGAAAACCACTTTTGACCAGCACTGGTTCTTGTCCTCTGTGGCTACAGCAACCAGGCTGGCTATTGAAATAAGCAATAAATTAGGGGTTTTAAGACATTTATAATGTATTAAGGTGTTGTTGTTGTTTTTTAAATGCATGAAGGGAAAAGGCTCTAATCTTTATGAAAGCGGCTCACTTTTTTATTTCCTTTGCTTTGAGAAATTTCAAGTTTTTCAATGTTTAAACTGAATAAATGAATGAATATATATAAATTAATTAATTAATTATTGAAAGGCGGCATTATTTCTTTAAAATAGGGATCTCATTGTGTTGCTGTGATTGTTGAAGTAGGTGTTTTCTTGTCCATAAGCTGAAAATCATGCACACTAATGCACCAGTAAATTGTACCCACAGCCCCTCAGGTCTGGGGGTATACCGGGGAAAAGGGCCGTGTTTTTACTTTCCAGGTGGCCCCGCAGGGCCGGGTGACAGCGGAGATTGGGCCTTATATAGAATCTCTGGGGTGCGGGGGCATTTGGCCGGGATTTAACCATCAGTTCGTCCCTGCAGGCCGGGATTTTACCCGGGGTTTGCTGGACCAAAAATCAAAGTCCCGACTATTCCCCGAACCGGGGGTGCGTGGTTACAATTGACTGTTGCATAAATAAAACATCATTCTGCATCAAATGTGTAGTAAGTTTTGATTAATTGCTTATAGAATTTGCAATTGATTTAATGATTGCTTAAAAGAGCAAACAAAATGTGCGAATAGATGCACAATATAGACCAAAGAATAATACAAGTCAGCAGATTCATTAAAAAATAATATTATTTATTATTATCAAAGCCGCACCAGAAATGATTGACAAACAACATGAAAGAAATTCATTAGGAATGGAACAAACAGTACCAATGGTCTTATATGACCAAACCTACTCACTTTATACTTCAGTTTGGATACAATTTTCCATTATAAGATCTTGAAGTGCTAACAAATTTTAGCATGTCGGCATGTTGGCATACACCAAGTACAGCTCGGCCGGGCTGTCTCGCTGGTTCATCATCATTTCCCCCCGGGTCTGTTTAAAATAATAAGAAAGAAAAATAAATAACCGCAGTAACAACACCTTCTCAAACATCATTGACACCCTTATAGCCTATTGATTCCAGGGCTTTCATTAAAGGAAGTTTAGAAATGGGTTAAAACTTCCAAAATTATTCTATGGAAGTTCTAACTTTAAAGAAAACTTCCAAAGTTGAAAGCTTGGAAGTTCAAAATATCAAAACCTTTCAATAATACTTTTACTATCACATTTTCAATCAGTTTAACTGTTTTTAAGTATTATTATGATATAAGTCTGTGAATTTGGCAAGTTAAAGTTGCAAATTATTTTATTTTTAATATACTTGTTGAAATATAGTTGTAAAAGATATTGTGTTCGGGTGACTTAAACTTCCACATTTCAGTGTAAAACTTCCAAAATTGATGGACAGGAAGTTCATACTTCCAGTTTCAAATTATTAATGGAAACCCTGCTATAGATACAACATACTCAAGCAACACATTTCTGGCAAACCAGTTTTAATTGATGGGATTCAATATCTATTTGAGAGCTGGCTTTAATTTAAAACAGTAAAAATTATATCAATATGTTTGAAACAGTGAACGATTGTTTTTATTGTTTGTAAATGTCTATACATCACCAAAAAGCATATATAATTAAAATGTTTTGAATTTTGCTATGCCTATGCTTTACTATACTGTATTATAGACGGCATTGTAAATGTCTTGTTAATTTTACACGAACAATATCGCTTTTTTAGTAAATCATATAGACTGTGTTTTAAGAACAAATTGAGAAGAAAATATTTCTCGACCATATTCTATCTCAAGTCAAAACAGCTGTTAGGAAGAGTAAATCGCACCCGTACAAGCATGTTAAAAACTTCTGAAAAATATTGCAAAAACTGCCACTGTTTTTGTGCTGAACTGATGACCCCGCATTTTCTGATTATTTGCAGGAGAAAATAGGTTTTATTAACATTGCTTGTCGGGAGGGGTTTTGTCGGGAGGGGAAACCCCTCCCGAACACACCATATTTACATAATTAATAACTTAAATGATTTTTGACTTTGTAGGAAAGAGTTTTCTAAAACTGTCTTGCTTGCTTATACATATGCCTTCAGCTGAATAATTTTGAAAAGAGGCTAACTTAAAGAAATTCTGTGCAGAAATATGTGCCAGTTTAAGCACGACATGTCAATACATTTCATCTCGTCTAAAGATATCCTTCTGAAAACCTTTGTAAAAAAAACATACCAGTAAGACACTGTAGCTCTAATGTTATCATGTATTATCATGTAATTCTGCCAAAAAGAAACACTGCCTTTTATGCTGAAACCTCTACTGGGTTCATAATCTATAATACTCACATTATAATGCTTGTTGAAACCAGGTCAAACATGCCAAATTTGATGGTTGTCGGGAGGGGAAACCGCTCCAGAACCCTCCCCTCTAAAACAAATTATGAATTACTAAACATTTGATTTCATTATTTGTCCTGAAGTGTTTTTTCTGTAATTTCATTCATACATCTTTATCGCTTAAAGTATTCGCGAGTCATCTGCCCAACTCTGCCATTACAATTTTTTTTATTCATTAAACCTTTATTTTATTTTTAAACTTGGTTGAAGTGTGTTCCAGGGTTAGGACCAGCCGTAAAGAGTAGCTATAAAGAGTTCCGGCTGCGGTGGTGTGTTTAATCACCTCACTGGGCATAATTACACTCAGGTTATCCACAATCGTGGCAGCAGTAAAAGAGCAGAAGTGCCTACATGTTGGCCTAAATGGTTAAAGGGACTGTGTCACAGACAAGCACCAAAAAAAGTTTTTTTTTCTGTAACGAATCTCAGGACACTAACTAGCTAATCACGCATAAGTAATGAAATCTTCCTGGCCATCTTTTTAATGGAAAAATATGAAATAACTTCTGAACTTAAATAAGTTGTAAACTATGTGATACTTCAGTAAGTAAATTTCAATGCATTGTACACATCGATGCTAAATTTATGATATTTTTCGACAATTTTCTTTTTTTTTTCGCTAATTTATCATCTGTGAGACAGGCCTTCTGTAAGTTCATTCACACATTTTTATTTCTTAAAGTATTCACGAGTTATCTGCCCCACTCCGCCATGACAAAATATTAATTCAATAAACATTTTTAATTTTAAACTGGGCATAATTGCACTCAGGTTATCCACAATCGTGGCAGCAGTAAAAGAGCAGGAGTGCCTACATGTCGGCATAAATGGTTAAAGGGACTGTGTCACAGATCGATGCCAAATTTATGATATTTTTCGACTGTTTTATCATTTGTGAGACAGCCCCTTTATAGGACGGACGAGTCTAGTCTGTGTGAGTTGAAACCAGCTACCTGTTTAACTCAGTTGGCAAGAGCGCCGTGCTAGTGTTCCTGCGGTCGTGAGTCTGAGCCCCACACCGGGCTCACTTTTCTTCTCAGGTTTACCATAAGCATGCACAATGATTTTTAATGAAAAACGAATGTTTTTTAGATTTAGTTTTCACTACTTAAGTTTTAACATTTTTATTCAATACTTTAATTTTACAATACAATAAACGAAGTACCCAATCGCACAGTTAACAGTTAGTTTGGCATGTATAGTGATGAGTCATAAATTATGACCTGAAGGTCATATCTGGATACCGATTGCATCAAGTTCAACTTAGCTTGTTTGTTATCCGTAAAAATTAACGTTATGTTATTATGGTATCCAAACAGCAACGTATGAACGATTTTATTTACAATAACAAGTATAATTTTTAGTACAACTCACCGTGAAAGCAACGTTAAATCCGTGTTATTGCATCATGATGAAAGTTTCAATATAATAGACACATTGAAGGAAGACGTCACGCGCACCTGCAATGTGCCTATATGCAAATCATTGTTTACATCAGCTGTCGTAAATTGCGCATAAATACATTTAACTTAATTATTTAGATATCCAGTTTAAACGGTATTTTTAAGATGTGGGGTAAAAAAAAAACATTTGTTATAACAAACCCTGTTCGTTTTGTATCATTATTGCAGAGTTATGAAATATAATTTCCGATCAAAAGAAGTACTCTTTAGACGTGTATTCATTATATGTGTTCTCGACTCCTTTTATGGAAGTGCCGAAGGTGGATTGTACATGTACCTCGGGTATTTCCGTATTGATTTTCATTGGTTAACGGAGGTCAAACCCCGCCCTAAACATGTACAATTTGCTTGCCGGCATGCACGCGCTTTATATGAACAATGTATGACGAGCTTTTCTGGTTCTCAATTTCACGGTTCAGCGGTGCCCAAATTTTTTAATGCCTATCACTCCGGCAAAAAAGAAGTAGTCCCTTGCATACCCCTACAAACCGTAAGAGGGCTTGTACAGAGTCTGTATTAACGTACACTCCCTTTAAAGTGAATCGTTTGATGAAAGGTGATTATGAAAAACGTAATTGCTATTGTAGACGGTTCGACGTATTGTGATTACACAAATATGACATTGTAGACATTCAGCGTATTTCTGCTGAGTGTCATGCGTAATACTATAGTGAAAAGGCTATTTTCTCCATTTTAAGAATCAGAGTTTTTTTTAGGTTTTAGATATCATGCAAATCTAAGTTTCTACAGATCATGATGTATTCAGTATTTATGTTCGTGTATTTGTCAATTTATCTCCACCACTTTCAAGTATTAATACATATGTAATTATCAGTATCAATAGTGATAAGACTAGTGCCAAAAAGGCATTGACACTTTCGAATAAACACAACTTATTTATGCATGTACTTACATCAAATTGAATTCAAAGTATACCAGCTGTGAGTACTTAAATTTTCCAAATTCTTCATAATAAAATTTCGTTTAAATTAAAATTTATCTCAAAACGAAATACCATAAATATGGAGTGCGTCTACTTTACCAAAGTTCTTTTAAAGTTTGCATCTTATTCCATGTATTTTCTTCAAACTTGTACTTGTCGAGTATCATATTAAGATTACGATTTACAATAATGTATTTGTTATACTTAAATATCAAAATGGAGATGTAATAAGGGTTTGTCGTATTTATTTCAAAAGAAGCCAAACACTGTGCGTATAAAGCTTTGTCAAGCAAACTAACTTCTGTCAATCATAATATAGTTTTTTCTTCACCTTTCTAACTACGACTCATCTTAAAAAGTTCTCACTAACAGCTATGCTTTGAAAGTAGTATAAACGTTTTGACAAATCTGCTAAAATGCAGAATAACGTTAAGGTTGTCAATGTGCACTACGTACAAAAAGGTACACCAACTTAACAGCTGGTTTGATAGACTGACAGGCATGGTTCAGCGAAGATGTACATGCAAAGATAATGCCATTCATCTTGCTGTTTGAGATGGCTTTTCTGTATGTCAAAGACATTTCAACGCAAACGTTATGAGGAATGTTAAGTACTTACAAAATCAAAACTCTAAGTAGAAACCCAAAAGCCTCAAATTTAACGATGTACATGTATAGAAAAACAAGGTATTAACATGTTTACAGTCCATTGACCCTGCCTCCATGTGTATGATGAAAAATGTTCACATATTGAAGTTGGTATTCTTAAATAATTGATACAGGCTTTCAATCTTAAACCATTGCCAACAAATGTAATGGCTTGTCATTCATTTTGTTTAGAAGCACAATGTATCAAATATTTTTTATAACCCATTTACCCTGATTCTATGCGTATGACGACAAAAGTGTTCACTTATCAAAACTGGTGTAATATTTCATAAATAACTTAAATTATTTATAAATTGATTTATATGCACTTTTTTAAACCATTGCCAACACGTTCGATTGCTTGGTATTCATTGTGTTGTAGCGTCTGTAGAATTTGATAATTGATGCACACAATATATTTCGTCAAGGTTAGAAGGTAAAAATAGCTTCCACGTAAAAACGCTATCTAGTTTTAGAAATGTTAACATACGCAAAATTGTAACTATTCCAATGTAAAAGTAATTGTTCTTTCATTTGTTGGAGATGATATTATATCATCGATGCGATAAATATATTTTACTTTAAACGGTGGCATCGGAAACATTTTCATACACGGTTTATGCTACAAAATCCCCTGGTCGATAACACCGGTATCTTAATGAAAAGGAAAACTATAAAAACGACATCCTTCACGTGCTAAACTGCTGATCCAATAGCTTTCTAGACCGATGCATCATTTCGAATTAGAATTATGTAAGATCATGTTGGTAATAGACGTCACAAGATGTAATGTGTGTTTCACAAGTTGTAGGTATTATTATTATATCTTTTCCATAATATTTTCATTTAGTTTATCTCATGCTTTGAAAAGTGTTTTTGAAAAAAAACAACAGTTGATTATATGCTTGATAACCGATCGTTTGAAACCGTGAGTTAATAGGCCCATCATTTTACAGCTTCTCTTAATTCAGCCTGCAAACTAACACAAACTAACACAGTGTTGAGAAGAAGAACAAAATGGCGTCATTTTAGTTTTAATAATTTCACCTCAAAAGCAAAAAAAGCAATTAGTTCACTTTTTGAAATATAGTGCGATCTTACCCTTAATCAAACAATTATCCTGTTTATATCAAAGTGTAATTGGGAAGAATTATGTATTGTTATTTTGCAGTTAAAACTGCTGTATATTATATTAACTTTCAATTTAGATATCCAAGCTTGATGAAAAGGCTGCGATATGAATAAAAGATTGCTGAGGTTATTTTGCAGAATAGTGTTAAGTATTGAAATTTCCATAAGATAAAACATGGATATGGTTTTTAGGCATAATAATGTATTAACATGAACAATTATGTTTCAACATATGTTTTTGCAATATTAAAAGCATGTAAATGACAAACTAGTATGAAGGTTTATTATGGTTCCTCTAGTTTGGAAAAACAACATAACTGTTTGACTGCGATATGATGTTGAAACGGACTTTCCAATAAACATTCATGTTCATGTTGCTTTTTTTTCTCAAAGTGGCCTTCCTAGTCATTTATAACCATATTTTACACAATTTTAACAACAGGCTAGTAATGTTTTGACAATTTTTGTAAATTCAAGTTGAAGGATGTTTAATCGTGTTTTTAACATTGATTGGTAACTTTGAAATACATCTATATGCAAGCACTAACCACCATATATCGTTTATTTTTCCTCTTGCATTAAAACAGGTGTAATTTATACCAAGTTTACACTACTTTAATTCATAACAAGGGTAAACAAATTTAGATTTTATCAAGTTTATACGATATTTTTTGTATACCGTGTGTATTCAAAGTTTTGAATTGACCACTTTTTTACTAATTATATTTATTGGAAGGTTTTACTTACTTAATTTATTGCACGTTAATACAAAGGTGAATTCAAACAATTTTAATCTAGTTTTATTTCTACCAAGTTTATACTACTTTAATTCTAAATTTTTACTTATTTGAATGTGACTATTTCAGATTACCTATATAATCAAATAAACGTATTTGCGTAGCAATACTAGTAATGGTGAACATTTACTGATGATGGACACCAACGATTTGCTTTTTGCATTCTTCTGCGTTTAACTATCAGTTGTGATTTTCATTTTTAAAAAGTATTATACATAAATCCGTTATGACTTTTTTTGATAAATTGTAACAATTTAAACAATGATTTAAGATATACTTATGCGTCAATATTGTATAACAAAGCATTGTTTTTCATATAATTTTAACTATAGGTCATGTTGACATCGTTCAAACGAATAATTAACTGACTTACTGAATGAGCGCTGTCTTGTTTTATTTAAACTGATAATATGAGTAAAATGTAAAAACAGTAAATATGATAAAATAAGCTAGATAAACATGACGTGACTAAACGTCTTGAAAATACAATCATACTAGAGTGTAAATATTAAATCACATTAAAGGTTTACGTTATTATCTTGATTGTTTTCATTATAACTGTATGAATAATTTAACACCAGAGTTTATTAAAATTTTAAAGAGGGCTTCTCTATATTTTTACGACACTATTTCCCCCTATTATTTCACAAGCTAAGATAGAAAAAAATGATAAAATGACAAATAAAACTAATAATTTCAAAAGACACGTTTTTGCAAGAAAATGAATTGTCAATGGAAAATCCCGTGAAAAGATTTAATTGTTGTTATATAAAAAGGCAGACAATCTTGTTGATAAATCAGTATATTTGCAAATAGGCTCCTTTGTCTGCCCACTTATGTCCATGTTTATATCCGCGTTTTTGTTTCTGTAATATAATTAAGAGCTCGGTGTTGTTATCCTGTAATCAGTTAATGCCAAAATGATCACATATATTACGTTTTACGTCTTATTCATATCTCAATGGAACGAACCTTCTCCAAATATATCCAACACAATCAGCTGTTGTCTTTGTTATAGGCATAACACGCACGTTCTAATATCGTAGATGTGCTTTCAATGTATACAGTTCCAGGCACGGTGACTGCTCGATTGAAACTGAGGAGAGCTGCAGCTCAATTGGTATTGCATAAACAAAGGCTTAGGAAACCGGAGCGTTGGTACATATGCATACTTGCAAACAAAGGAAGTTCATGCTAATAATTGAATAGCGTTTGAATTGTAAGGTTATTTTGTTTTGTTTCTTCTGGCTCGAAGATAGGTCACTGTTATATGCACGATAAAAAAATCCAGTTCAGATCAAATTTTTATTTGTATGTACCTGAAATATATTTAAAATCAACGGAATTACTTTTCTCTTCTGTTCGTTTTTTTTTCCTTTTATATTCGTTACTTTAATGCTTAACCTAAGGACCAAGATAAACACCGTTTCAAGTGTTTCCAATAATACAAGTTTTTGATGATATGGTTTGCTGACGAGTCTGGTTGGTGATTGTTATCTATGACATTGACATTTGTTGACAAATTGACGGGAAAATACGCTGATGTATTATCTAAATGTGCGAAGTTGAACGCATTTATTTCAATAGAATATTGTATGACTATATTTTTGTCTGTAGCCGTTCCATATACAAAACTTAATTTGCAAATAGAGTGTCGAAATTTGTATGAGCTTGGTCAAATAAATGATCAATTCACCTGCGAAAATAGACAGAAGCAGTTTCATCTTTTTAACACGCGAATATTTGTCAATCCATACAAAATGGGTTAGTGTGTTAGACTGAAATCCATCGTACCGGGGTTAAATACATAGAGCTGCATGTTTTTTAAATTAATTATTGTATTTTTTATATAGATACAATTTAATATATTAAATGAAATCAGTGTCGGTTTCACTACCAATGTTGATTTCTATACAATTTAACAATTATCATAACATTTGAGTATATTATCATTAAGGCTTTCCATAACGAAAGTAAACATGTATTATGCCTGCTCACATCGAATTAAAACACCTTTCAACTTGACTGAATTTACTATCATATCCAAGTATTTGCATCAGTTTTCTTTTAAATTCCCCTTCTCCCGGGCCAACATTTTAAACTATTAAATTTGATCTTTTCTGAGGGAAGGGCGACTGTGGAAAGACTGGTCAGCCCCTTGTATTTGTATCAATATTGTTGTTTCATAATTACCAAATTCCGTTAAACATTTTAAACCTTGTATGAAATCGAAATAAACAGATGCAATGTGAAGTTTTAACGTTCTTTGCATACAACGTTCTCGTACTCTAGAGCGATGATGCTATGCACTAGATTTATTAGTGTCCGACCTCTGATTTATTAGGATGACAACGTTGAAACGCTATGAATTATTCAATTATTATCAACTGAGTATCTGCCAAAATATTTCCGTTTAAAGAGACTATCTCATGTTTTGGCACCAAAGATAATTTAGCTCGTAATGTATCTGAAAATACTTATATTGTAAATACCCTTGCTTCTGAAATTGCAGAAAAAATAGCCACCAAATTCTTACTCCAACAAGTGGAGAGTATGGTTGATTCTCTTCGTAACAGAACTAATCTTTTTTAAAATACTTACATTTCAACACTATCATTTTCGAATTCATTCTGATATCTTAAAAATTGGACATACACAATGTCTGTTTAAGGTTTTTAGGCAATTTAGTAAGCGTCAGCTCTATCAAATCAAAGTTGAAACTGGCCCTATTTCCGCATGTATTGCATACAAGAGGTTTTGGGAATGCGGGAACATTTTCAGCAATTGAAGTAAGAGGAGCACCCCGTTTCTTATGGACAAAACGCGCGCCTATCTTGAAACAGAAATTGATATCGCACAAAATGTTGACTTGGATGGTGTTCTCCCCTTAAGGAAAATTGTTATTTTCAGTCTTAATTTGTGCATTTAGCATATGAACATATTTTATCTCTGATATATTGACAAAATTATAAACTTTTACCACATTGCTTTTATAAAAAATGTATAGAATAGTACAAAGTTCCATCTTTTGCATATTTATTCAAACTAAACTTAACATAAAAACGGACCTACTGATTCTAATTGAGGTAGGGTGTCGAAAACAAATATGTTTCGACTTTTTCTTGTTTGTTGAATTCCCATGTGATATCACATACTAGTGTAGTTTAGTTACAGTGCGGTTTTGATTATGTTGTGCATATATATGCTAACTGGGGTCAAATGATAAATCCTAAATGTAACAACTAATTGCTGCTACACCAATATAAACTTATTGGGATGTTAATAGTAATAGAATTAGCACAACTGAGGTTCCCATTGTCGTGTGGGCCATTCAAATAATAGAAAACAAATTAGAATAAAAAAGAATCGCTTTGACTTCTTTAATGAATTATAAAGAAACCTTGTAAAAATCATGACACTTAAAAACAATAACCTTGGTTGTCAATTAAACAGGATACTATGGAAGATTGAGGCAAACCATTGGAATCTTTACCCCTGTCCTTAAAGGAAGATTCTCTTTAATCAGAGGCTTCATAAAGATAAATCTATCTGTCGTACGCACAGCATCATCACTCTGGTGAACGAGAATGAAAAGGATCTGCACTCTCACAGATAAATCGTTTTGACTACTGTTTTATTGTTTGTCTTTGAGTGGGCCAATCTTTGCATGAATGTCTAGACCCTATTGATATAAGACTGAAGACAAAATACCAGATTGCAGGTTATCATATTTACGTTTGAAAAATGATGTGTATTGGCTAAAAGCATTACTATCGGTTGAATGTAAATGAACTTTTCGGCGGTTTTACCAAACATTTGAGATCATTAGTCATTTTGTGAATAATCTAACATGACTGAATTGAAAGTATTGATGAGCAAATCAGCCGATACTGAGAATACTGAAAATGTGTCTAATCCGACAAGCTATGAGAGTGCAGCTTTACCTGCTTATTTAAAGCTTCATATACACATTGTTATTTTGCCATTAATGTAAAACAAAAGGCCTTATGCCAAAATTTAGATTATAATTTCAATAAAATATAAAAAATTGATTAAAATAAATAAATAAAAATAGTACTATTATAACACTTTCTTAATATGCTAGTTTCTGTCAATACCATTCTAGGTCGTCATTGCGACTATGAAGTTATGTTTAATTTTTAACTCGTTTATAGCATGTGCAACAAAGTTTACTTAACATACAAGTCATTTACAATATGATTGATCATATTTCGTTAACCATGACGCGTTAATGTAACCATGTTCCTGTTTTGTCTATGTTGTCTATAAACTAGGCATTAAAAGTACAAACACAGTAGCCCAAAATGTAAAGATGCCCATATTTAGAAAAAAACAAGGTTTTAACATTTTTACAGTCCATTGACCCTGCCTCTATGCGTTTGGTGACATAATGTCCACATATAGAAATTGGTATCATGTTTTATAATTTGATAAAGGCTTTTAATGTCTTGTCATTCGTTCTGTTTAAAAACACAATGTTTAAAATAATGTCAATTTACCCTTATTCTAGTGCTATGTCCCCAAGAGGTACAAACATCGAAACAAGTGTTCTTTTTCATGAATAATTGAAGTTATTTATAAACGAAAAGAACATTTCAAAACCCTTGCCAACAAATTCGATGTCTTCTTGTTTGTGATTGTTTTATCTTTTTTGTTCTATTGGCGTTTACTTAGTGCCATTAAACCGGGTTTATGTTTAAAAGTTTTACAACTGAGCTTGTTTCTGTAGCTAATGTACACAACGATTATACAAAGTTAAAATGATGATTAAAATGACAAACTAAAATTAATATTTAAGAAAGGCAAACGGTATGTCATTGGAAAATTATTTTTCAATATGTCAATGGTTGTTGAATACATTGGAAGAAAACCTTGTTAATAGATCGTTATATTTGCAAAGAGGCTCCTCTTTCTCAACGCTAATGTACATGTGAATTTCAGACTTTTTGTTTCTAAACTATAACTATGAGATTTAATGCAACAATGAAAACACCATTATTGCATAAAATGTGTATTTTCGGTCCGTTATCTTGGTGTGTTACAACGCAAAAACTAAGGCGATATCTGTAAAAATTCGTGCATTATTCAGTAAATTCTCGTGCCGTTAATGACCGGCTGTTTGTTTTACATATGCGCTTTTAGGGCTCGCATCATAGCAATGGCAGCTGATCGACCTGGTTTCTGACCGAAAGTGGGTCAACGATGCCAACTGTTGCACAATAATAAATGTCAGCAATTATAGCTGTATGTTAATATCAACAAATTAAATAAACCGCATTTAACTTACCTATTTGTCATTGAGTTGTCATTTTCTGGCAAGCTAATGTGTGTTTACAAGATAGTAATGCAGTTGTTTTGACCTTTTGCTTGATTTAAATTAAATTAGGTCTAAAAAATTTAACTCCTCAGAACTTTAGTTATTTCTGTCGATTTTATTCAGATCAATCGACTTATTTGGATATGATTCCATTACGTCGTATGCAATCAACAAAGTAATTTCAAATATTCTCTGATGCTGAAGATTCTGTACATTTTATCAAGAACATGTTAACAATATTTTAGGCTTAAATTAGTCGTCAAATCAATGTAAAAGAAGGACTATATCGGAAATTAATCGATAACCCAATAGGTATTGTGTGTTAATAATCCCAGTAATCCAGTCAATTTCCAATAAAAAAGACTTTCTAAATAAATGAACACTGCAAAATCGGCGTCGAAACAAAAATGCAACTGCCGAGTCATGTTGCGGCCCTAATCGAGCTCAATGAAAAACTTTTTCAATGACATCGCTCATGACGTCACACAAGCACCTGTTTTGGAGGTTATTTTGAACTAACTATTTTTGCATTTTGTGACATTTAATAGCTTTTTTAAAACACAAACGTTTCTCATGGTGTGTATTTTATGCAATGATAGCGTTAATACATCTTTTATTGGTCATTATCATCTGCAAAAGCTCTCAAAATAGTTTACAACCCTCTTGCTGTAAACCATCTTGCGGTCCTTGCAGATGGTAACGACTTCAAAAATGTGAATAAACCTTATATTATTATGTAACGGTCGTATTTATATCTAAATGGAACGTACCTCCGCCAAATATATCCAACACCCTCAGCTGTAATGAACATAAGACGCACATTCTGATGTCGTAGATGTGCTTTTAATGCAACGGCAAGTTGACTGCGTGATTGAAACTGAGCAAATCTGCAGCTCGATTGGGAGTTCATAAACAAAGGCTTAGAAACCTTTCTATGAATAATTACAACAAATGGTAGTTTATGCTAGTAAATAAATAGCGTTTAAATTATACGCTTGTTTTGTTATGTTTCTTTTCTGACGCATATGTATGTAGCTGTTTTTTGCATGATTAATAGAAAATGGTGATTCAAGAAGCTGGTATGGTAGTCATTTAGATCGAAATACGGTGACCAAAGTTATTATTAAGGTAGTATGACCCTGATGGGCACCATGATTATGCACTTTCGGAAGCCAAATCAACATTCATGCACACATACACGGACTTAAAACACTGACTATTTACATAGTCAGTTCGAAACAATCAGATTTTACTCTTGCATTTAATTTATATCCAAGTTGGTTATTGAAATAAGCCTCGCGATGTAGTTTTTGGTTTCAAAGGATGTCCTTTCCAGACTTTACTAAGTAAAAAAAGGCCTCAGAAAATGACGATAATTTCAATGTTTGGTATTAAAACACGATTGTAGGTGCTAAAACTTATCTGGCATTAGTAGGCTCGTTTGAAATGATCAGCTGGCAAGTTCTGTAGTATTGTTCCTTAAGTAAGAGAGTAAGCCCAACGAATGTTCTTCTCTTTAACTCAAAGATGATTAAACGATTTACTGAAGACCGGGTTTAATGTTTTGTTATTTCACCGATATATATCGATACTCAAAAAGCGGTGGCGTAACTCCTTTACATCGCAAGAGCAAACTATCGAGCGAAAAAAGGAATCCCCAGTAACAGAACTAACTTTGTCAGTATAAAATCGACAGTTAAAATTACTTTGATTATGAAAATGATAATTGGGATAATAAGTACCTCACTCGCATATCCAACTAGATAACATACTTAAAACCTATAAATACAATTTATCATGTATGTTTCCGTTCTGGAGACAGGTAAGATAGGTCACCTTAGAGTCTCAAGCCTTGTAAAAGTTCAAGTAATTCATACCTTGTGCATTCAGTTCGATTACGAAAGTAACTTTATATAAGTAAATGATATCAAACTCAAAAACCTGTAAGACCAATGAGATTATTCTGGACTAAACAAATGACGATGACCACTGGCGTTGATGATCTAACAAAATATAAATCAACTTTGAAGGAATGAGATCAAACACTTACTAATAAATAACGATTTTGTACGGCCCAGGTTCTAGCATGTGAATTGTGTATTTGAATTATCGGGTGAAGGCTGGCAAAATCCCGTGGCTTATGTAATGAAAAAGTATGTGTATATCCTAACATTCCAGTCATTTGATTATGTTCGAAAGTTTTTGTATAAACGACCGATTAATGTAGGAAAATAAGCGTATAAAGATCAATATTCAACAGCATTAATGTGCTTAATTCAACGGTTTTGTATGCAAATTTTAAATAACTTCACATAACAACGGTATTGCTCATATTTTGCTTTGGCACCTTTTATCCGTTTTCATGCTTTGCTGGTCGCTTATCTTCATGGATGGACAGTTTTAGGTGTATCTTCCATAATGCAGACTTTTCGTCTCAATTTAATCTTCATGTTCAACTTGGATTTATTGTTTTCAATACGTCTTCAAGTGTCATAATAAGGAAATTATAACGTCAAGGAATCCTCATGTGACTGAAAATAAAATTACAGCGTTTTTCATTTTTAGATAAGCTATTTAACTTTGATGGAAAACATATTAATCATCATAGCATAGACTTTCAGTTCAGAAAAAAAATCTTTAGTGAGGGCATGCATTGGTTCTGCAATCGTACGAGATGAAATTGTGTGTGATTTATGTTGTTTTTCTTTCAAAGCGAAAATACTATGATACGCAAAAACGTCAAACAACAGGTTTCACAAAGATAAGGCGCATTCTTTAGGTGAAACGAGTTTTCTTATTTTCTCGTAGCAAGCTTCCGCATACACCAGCATCCGCTCAAAAACCAGATTCAGATTTGGCTACAGTTGTTTGAAAACAGAAACCATGACTGTTATTTGTCACTATTTTTTTATAGCGTATTAAAAAGTCTGTTAAACATGTTTCTACTATTTGTTTTGCTTTACAAGAACTCTGAAATGTTAATGTATTCAAACATCTAGATTTGTTATGATATCCGATCACATTTCTTCTAAAATCGTTTCAGGGCAATGCTGTCATACAGTTATTACTATAAATGGCCAGATCTCCTTAAAATAATTTGATAGAGATAAAATTACTTAAACAATAAAGGTTCCACTAGAGGATAATACAAATGTATATATATTTATTAGATGAATTCAAGAATGTGTGTTATGACATAAAACGTCGAAACGGCATCATCTAAAAGTTTGTTAGAATACAATAACAGACAAACTCGCGGACCACAATATCAACTTACCGATTCTTATCTGATTTAGCGAAAGTTATATAAATTACACACAGCCAATACATTTTGATAAGCTGGAGTAGAGTGTGACGCGGACCATTGTTATCGGGCTCTAGAGGCTAAACGTTACTATAAGGCAATACTGTTTTATTTCCAAGTTATCAAAAAGCAGATGGAACTCGGCGGTGATTTAAGAGAATTTGTTAAAAGGAGTTGGGCGATTATGACAAGCATGATGACCAAATTTGATATGGTCTGGATAAAAAGTGCCCAAGTGCTCATCTATAAATTGGTTACACGTGCCTAGTTTATTATATTTTTCACATAATGTATTATTCCAAATTGGAAACAAAAACTTTTATTTGCGCATTCTTTATTAATCGCGTATAATTGTTTTAAGGAAACGTTTCAGATCTGGACACGACGTTCAGTTTACATTCAAGGGTTTAAAGGCGAATAACATTTTTTTTAAAGAACATGGCACAAAATAGGAAAATCAGGTAAGCATGAATTCAAATACGACTCTGTTGAAAAAGTCGAATACTCTGACATCAATAGAACTTGTTTAATTCTAAAGTGTTGTAAAGAGATGCTAAATTATTAAAAATATATTGTTCTGAATTACCTGAGTGATTGACATGAAATCACACATTCTTTTGTTTGAACTACATTGAAAGTGAACATTACTTCAATAATAGATATGGTTGTCTATTGTATTTCAAGGCTTCTATAGTTGGGAAATATATTGTTCGGACAACTCTCTATTACGCCCTGGTAGAAAAAAGAAAAAACAACAGTTTAAAGTTTAAATATTTCATATCCACTACATTGTTATCGCAAAAACAAAACATCAATTTCCTCTTCGGATACAAAAGCATCTTGCGATTTAAAACAGTTTAAGTGCATAAACCTCACTCCTAAAATGATTCATACAGTTTTGGATGCTGGGCTTACAATAGTCAATCGTCGGCATTGTCACAATTGAAAGCTTAATAATGTATTTCATAATGATGTATAGTGTTATGGACACTTGACTTGCCCTCGTCAATCGTCGGCATTGTCACAATTGAAAGCTTAATAATGTATTTCATAATGATGTATAGTGTTATGGACACTTGACTTGCCCTTGTCAATCGTCGGCATAGTCACAAGTGCAATATTAATACCGCGACGATGTATTTCATAATGATACATAGTGTTATGGACACTTTGCTTGCCCTCGTCAACCGTCGGCATAGTCACAGATGCTAGGTTGATAATGTATTATAAAATTATAACATTGTTGAGATGAGTTAAATTATTGTAATTTTCAATTGATGATTATAATGAGCTAACTTGTATCACTGTATTCTTAAAATTTAAACATAATAAGCGGAGTTGTAACTCTGTATTTTTAAATTTATAATAATAATGAATTGAATTGTACCTTTACAACCTTGAACTTATACTAATTATGAGTTGAATCGTATCACTGTTTTTTTTTAAATTTAAACACTAAATAAGTAAGAATTCATTTGGTGATTTTCTATTGTATATAAGTGACTAGCGTTGTAAAGGCGCACACTATAGGATAACGCAAAAAACTTTCTTTTTACTTTAATGCATTAAAATGTTAAAATTTTATAACTTTAATGCAAAAAAACATATGTTTTTGTGTATATTACGTTTATACGTTTTTCTTAATTAATAGCTACGTGATTACAAATTCCTCATATAAACACTTGCCAAATTATCGCTAATAGTGTTATATCTGTAAATAAATCATATGCTTGTTTCTGTTTAAATCATCATAACACGCATCATTAAGATAGAGGAGTAAAACATGACAATGCGTTTGTTGAATCAACCTATCTTGTACGCCTTCAAGAAATTATAAATAATTGTTTCACCTTCTATACTAGTTGAACTATTAACAATTTTAAATTCAAATGCAATGAAACCAATTCTCTGAAAATAAATCACGGCACAGATTATCATCCAATAAATGCAGCTCCACTCGGAATATGCATTAGGCATCTCTGCAGTGAATGCAGAAGCAGGAAACCAACCTAATTTCCAACAGGTTTTGAAATTAATCAGACCCCCGGCCGATTTGTTTAAGAATTATTTTATAATAATTATTGTAAATGCTAATATAACTATTGTCACGATAACAACATCTTGCATTTTTTTTTCCGAAACGGGTTTCCTATTGTAATGAAGGGGCATAACCAATTCTGTACTGGCAAGGAATAAATATCAACTTCTGGTGAAAACACAATTGGCTTGTACGTTATAAATAATTTTTCACCTTTATTCAATGTAGTCCATAATCGAAGACATGCTTCAGTGCGTCTACTGATACATCTAAGTTAATTCTGATGTAGTTAACAAAAGCGATTCGTTTCCATCTGATCAGAGCCAACCTTAAAATGACATTTATTGCGTATTATTAAAATAAAATTATTTGTCTTCATACTATATTTGCGTAAAGCACACTTTAAAATGAAAAAAAAACACAAACATGTTTAAGCCGGTTGAAGACTGGCACAATTTATATACTCGACACAATGTTTTGAATTTTTTTAAAGCCATGTGTTTGTAAATCGCAGAACTATAAGTGTTTACAAGTTTAAAACGATGATCATATTTGGATGCACAGCGTGCAAAGCGGAGCAGATACTCAAAAAGACATACAATGCTACAACACACTGATGCCCTGGTCAGAGGCAAATTGTTCAGGACATAACATGGTACTCAACGAAAAACATGCAACGCATAAACACACTGATGACCCTGGTCAGAGCACAATGTTCAGAGCATAACATGATACTAAACGAAAAGCATGCAAGGCAAAAACGTACTGATGACCCTGGTTAGAGGCACAATGTTCAGGACATAACATGCTATTTAACGAAAGCATGCAACATCAAAACACACTGATGATCCTGGTCAGAGCACAATGTTCAGGGCATAACATGATACTCAACGAAAAGCATGCAAGGCAAAAACGTACTGATGACCCTGGTTAGAGGTACAATGTTCAGGACATAAAATGATACTTAACGAAAGCATGAAACATCAAAACACACTGATGACCCTGGTCAGAGGAACAATTTTCAGAGAATAACGGACACTAATTAAAGGCTGACAACGCCACAACACGACGATGATCCTGGTAAGAGGCGCAATGTTCAAGGGGTATCAGACACTCAACAAAAGGCACACAACGCTCGAAGATAGTTGTCTTGCAATACAGAAGTTTCCTGTTTTCTACTACAATATATCTGCCCAGGGGCATGTTTTAATAACGATCTTATTCGTAAAATGCACTTATGTAAGTGTCATAATTTCAGGTTTTGTCCAAAAAATAGTATGAAAATGAAATTTAGACAGTAAACAATATAAAAAATAACAAAAAAGAACATAGTACAATGACTATATGTCAGCTCTGCTGTTACTACATATTTAAGAAATTTGAATTTTCGACTAATTTTTTTTTCTAAAACACTTCCCAGGTGTCAAAAGCAGCAGCTCAAATCAAACAGCGGTCATTTTTTCATTCAATGTAAAAGAAGAAAACTGATAAGACGTCACTTGTTTTAAGAACGATGCCATTGTGTCATTTAACTATTTCAGTAACTTAAAATGTACCTGTCAAACCTTACAATAGTGTATAGAAGTGTTTTATATTATACAATTGATGTTTAGAATAACACTCATGTTTAATAATACGAGAAAAACATCAGGGATAAGACGGGTATAAATCAGAAATTAGCCTTTTTAAGGACACACGGCAAGTGCCCACATACATAAAAACAAACATCACAAACAGACCACAAACGCATCAAGACCGTTTTTCCGAAACATGAGGGGATTGTCGCTTTGGAGCGGTCAGTGAACAACAGTTCACTGGAACAAGTCTTCAAGTCTTTGTTGCCACCTGACGTTGCGCGTTCCTCGTTGGACCTTACATATTGTGTCTCTGAACGGTGTAGTCGTTATCCATTCGCTTTCCTTGATTATTTCCGTTGTATTAGTCATACTAAATAATATATATGAAGAGAAGAGAACGAACAAAGTTCTAAATGAGATCAAATTAAGGAAGCTCTTAAATAAATTCACTATATCCGTCGATACACAAAAAAATACTTAACGTAGGGTTTCCAGTTGTGTACATACGCATTCTCCGGTATGCGCGTTGGCACACATCAATTCTGGTTCCCGCGAAATAGCAAATGTTATAATCACGAGATCAGAAGTAAATAAGGGATGGTTATAATAATGGGTCAATATCATTGTTGGACTTTGTCATAATTCGAGCTGGGAATGATTGATAATGGGTATTCAATGTCTGTATTATTCAAAATTCCCGTATATTTCTGAAAATTGAGACCAAAATAATGAAAGACTTCACATATTTATAGATGGCTCGTGTTTGGATGTGCACAATTTCACTGAAATATGTTAATTAAGGAGGCCATGTCATTAAATCTTATTTTGGAATTCTTTGAATAAGATGTCTGTTCAGAAAAAGAAAACACAAACTCTACCTCAAATAACAACAAACAAACATTTTCGGTGTAGAAAGATCGCCGCAAAAAAAGTCATTTCGGGTCCAAATTCAAACTGTGATACTTATGAGTATAAGGAATTTTTGGTCAATTAATTTGCATATTGATAATAATCGATCTTGTTTTGTTAGTCTGATACCTTAACTAGCATCCCGCCCGGGTCTCATATGTACAGTTGTAAAGCATTCGTTAATTGCACACGTCTCAGTGTTGCATTTAAAACTAAACAGATAATGGATAAAACGTTGAATCCACAACCATCATCCTCAGCTCTTCCGAATCACAATTTTGAATTAACAAAATTTTGAAGAAAAAAGTATTTGTAAAGTTTGTTTTTTTTTTTTTTTTTTTTGGTATTTCAAGTCATAATATATTTCATTCTAAGAATGTTGATTTTTTTCTGTCCTGTACTACGGAATTTTAAATAAATTGAGATGAGTTTTTATAAACCGAAGCAGAACACACTAAGTCTCTTCTTACCAATACAAATTGTCTTTATTATATAAACATATAATCGTTAGCGTCGAAGGAAAAGCAGAAACAATTCAGCGTTCAGTTTTGTGAGAAAATGGTAGGAATATTCTGAGGCACGGTACAATCTAAACCTCGGTTATTAAGTACACCCGAAGTAAATGACAAAAATAGTTTTATAATGCATTTATAAATCAATTGGAATAACATGGTTGTTTGGGGTTTAAGACAGCGTTGAAGGAAAAGCAGAATAAATTCAGCAATCATTATTCTGAAAAAATGGGTAGGTATATTCTGAGGCACGGGACAAACAAAACCTCGGCTATTAAGTAAACCCGAAGTAGATGACAATAAATATTCTTTTAATGCCTTGTACCGTACTTGGTGAAAAATCAAGATATGATAAGCAAAGTTCGAATAAGCATTACATTTTGTTAACCGTGAATTAATTTCACTGTCCGTTGAGATCTGTAAGGATTAAGGTGGTGATTTGGTACTATATACATACTTAATGCTGTTGCCTTTACACATACCGTTAATACTGACGGTGGACAGCTGCATATTGCCAGTTAGATATAACTTTATATTATGTGGTACACTTCACAGTAAACTACGTTCTAGGTAAGACATATTGACCTTGTATAAATATGTTATGATCTTTGTAAGTATCTACTTTAACAAGTGAATGAGAAAATGCTCGTAGATACATCAAACGCTTCAGTGAAATTAAAAACAACAAGCCTCGAATCTCAAAATTAAACATTTCTTGTTTACAAACTATATGCCTTCCATTCCTTTAATATGAGACTATCCTGTTTGTGCTATTTGTATATGTTTGAAGTTGTCATAGGTATTTGTTGACCGTTTTTGTCAATAATCACTGAACTTAAACTTGTACTTGTCAAAACAAAGCGCATAAACACACTTTACAGTGTAAAATCGAATGTTTATGACAGCGTTGTAAGTAAATACCAAATGATCCGTGAGTGTCTATCTAGTAAATCATAATGTCTCATTATATCATGATGAAACAGTAATGAAAAGGTATATCAACCAGTGTGTCCCGGTGTATTAACAAACGTACTGAAAAAAATAGTGCAGATAAAAAAACTACAACACCGAAAATATTAAACATTTTTAATTACATTGGGAAGATGATTCTTTAACATGGTAAAAACAAACTATTTTAACAGAACTCAACTGATGCGAAAACAATAAGTATGCTTCAAAACCTATTTTCATTTAAAATTATCACTTGAATGTATGCGGGCAACTTTACAACGATAAATACGTACCATACTACGAAAACTCTACCAACTTTGTTTAATAAATATAACGAAATAATTTCTTAATACACGATCATTGCTTGAATTATCAAATCTGATTTGTATTGAAATGTTCTTGAGCGCTATAAAACTGGGGATTGTTATCTTCAAAAACATTGACTGATCGGCTGAATTACTTCATATTTAGTACATATGTAACTATACGTCGTCTTTGCATTATACTTGTCATTTGGACTTTGTTTCGCTTCAAATCATGGCTGAAACCTATTAACTTATTTTTGGAGCTTCTTCTTCAACTTCGTGTTCCAAACTTTTCTTCCCCATCAATATACTTTGAATGATTTTGGTTTTCTTTTTTAAAGAATCCGTCATTATCATTAGATGACTTCAGCCGATTTCAGTCAATGATTCAGAGCGTGGTGACATTTACTAGAAAAGTGATAGATGACCCGGACATGCTACAAATCAAATTCGTTGGATACTATCTTTAAGATAGAGAAAACATTACATTCTTCACAAAGTTTAGAATACTTGTATACATGAATGCCAAAACAAACAAAAAAACATTATTTCTATCTGAAAAGGCCCTTCGCAAACTATTGCAAACTTGGGATGCGGGCCTTTGCAGACGATAACGCGGAAAAAACAGCGTTAATTGTTCGTACCGTATTAAATCTAAATCAATAATTATTTTGGGAGTGTTATTTGTTGCCGATTTATGGCAATTTGTTGTGTGAGTTGACATTTTCAGCCTACTTTCAGCACATATTATCTTATACATTGTATTGGAAAGACGTATATGTGTTACATAAACAACTGCTAAGACTGTATTTTATTATTTTTGAAATATAATTGTTTGAATTTCAAAAGTTTAATAAAAAACAGTTTGAGAAAGTGAAAAGACCCAGTTTAGAGTCTGTCATAGAGAAAGCTGCTCATCTCAGTGCGTGAAATAGGTATTGCTAAGGGGAAAGCACTGCGTTCAAATTGGCGTTTTTGTCACTCCGGAGTACATTTTTCATTTTTATTTCTTTGAATAATTATACATTCTCAGACATTACACTTATAATCGTGTAAACATATAAATGTGAAACCGCATAGTGCATAGCTGGGAAATATAATAAATTATTAAAATTATTGCGTGATTTCGGAATCTTACATACAAAATAGACTTACCATCGAACGTACATTTATGAAAATCAACGCTGTTTTTCAATGTATTAGCAGTCGTAGGGATGTAAGTATCGCGAACTCTTATACTAAGTATATGATCTAATACTAATTACCGTTTTTGGGCCGTAAGAAGAAATTTTAAGAAGTTTATTTAGCCAATACTTTATCATAAAATTGTGTGTTTTTATACGGCTGCATTTCTTGAAACACTTAGTCTCTAACATTAGTATTATTTAAACAATCCCCTTGTTGGAAATTGTGTTTTTAGCATAAAAAACTCTCGCATTAGAATAATGAAATTGTAGGAAAAGATGATAATTCAACATTAGATGATTTTGTAATACGGCCCCTGTTTTAAATCAAATTGCTGAGGCCCTCCAAACATGAAAAGGCCGTATTCATAAAGCTTAAGTTTAAACGGACGAACAGAATGTGTTTAATGAGAAACTAGAACGGTTGCTTCACAAGAAAATGACTCGTGTTAAGACTTAATTCATAACTGTACTTTCTACAATATATCAAAAAGTATTGAATGATGTTTGGAAGGGGTTGTACGGTTTATAGCTGCCAGCAACAAAAACGGCATCATGCATAACTATATGGTGAGTCTTCGTAGTGTACAATGTAAAACAGGTGTGGTGTCCAATGTCGAACAGGGTTTGTTTGTTTTTCCAACGTTGATGTAGACATGAGTTCACTGCCAAACGAACACATCAAGACGGGGAATCAAATAGCGACTTATCGATTTCAACATATTGGTTTAATTAAATCTCACTACAGCCGAGTAATTACAACGATTAAGTGTTGTTTGGCTGCTGTAAAAACAAGCACATGTTCGACTGTGAAGTTACCAGCATTTTTTTCTGGTACTTTTGGATCTTTAAACACTATACCGCTGAAGTCAGTGCAAGCGGCGGCTACATTTTTCACATTTTTCATGACTTTCAACGATCTATTCATACCGAAGCGAAACTGCCCTTTTCTATCTTTGACTGTAGTTTGTTTGCAAAAAGTATATCTTTCCCGGGACGAATAACCTTGAACTTCAGCTTGCTTAACGTAGTTGTAAAGGTCGCCCGTTTCGGCTCTAAAGGGTATCACGTAAGTACAATGTTGATGAGTTGACTTGTGACTGTATTGCGGCTGTAAAAGGTATCACGTTACTACAGTGTAGTTGAGTTGTGTTTGTGACTGTATTGCGGCTGTAAAAGTTATCATGCTACTACAGTGAAGTGGAGTTGTGTTCGTTACTGTATTGCGGCTGTTAAAGGTATCACGTTCCTACAGTGTGGTGGAGTTGGGTTTGTGACTGTATTGCGGTCGTTAAAGGTATTACGTTAGTACAGTGTGGATGAGTTGTGTTTGTGACTGTATTGCGGCTGTAAAAGGTATCACGTTCCTACAGTGAAGCGGAGTTGTGTTTTTGCTGTATTACGGCTGCAAAACGTATCATGTTACTACAGTTAGGTGGAGTTGGGTTTGTGACTGTATTGCGGTTGTAAAAGTTATCACGTTCCTACAGTGAAGCGGAGTTGTGTTTTTGCTGTATTACGGCTGCAAAAGGTATCACGTTCCTACAGTGAAGCGGAGTTGTGTTTTTGCTGTATTACGGCTGCAAAACGTATCATGTTACTACAGTGTGGATGAGTTGGGTTTGTGACTGTATTGCGGTTGTAAAAGTTATCACGTAAGTACAGTTTGTTGGAGTTATGTTTGTGGCTGTAACAGGTATCACGTTGCTCCAATGTGGATGAGTTGTGTTTGTGGCTGTATTGCGGCTGTAAAAGGTATCACGTTACTACAATGTGGTGGTGTTGTGTTTGTGGCAGTATCGCGGCTGAAAAATTTGATTTACAGACTTGCAGTATTAGTTGGCTAGGTTTGTATCAGTTTATATTTCCGTTTGTATTCTTCAATAAACTGCTATATTGCTGCTGTTACAATGGAGTGTATTCATGATTAAGTTTCGCACTTAATTTTATTTAAAATATCCCATCATGCAAATATATCTTTGCAAAGTTCTCTTCTTTGAAAAAGAGTGAAAATGGATCTCATTAATATCTGCTGTAATTTAAAACAATACTAGCATTCAAATGCATCAGATTATACAACAAACATTGCAAGTGAATATTACATGAGTAAATTGAAGTATTGACAATATTTAACATGTCGTGTTAATAACATTAACAGTGCACATTAAGTTAGTAAGTTGAATGAAGTACCATCGTCCAGTGTGCATTTGAATTGAAAAACCACAGCAGTTTGAAGCACAAAATAAGGGCAACTGAAAGATCTGAATCCATTAAATACGTTCGAAATTACACAAACGTGTTATGGAGAAATACACTCTACAATGAGAAGGATTATGTTTGTTAATAACCGGGGTGGACCAATATATAAATTTTAATTAATGTGTTCATCTTTTCTTGAATTGTCTAAGCCACACGAGTGATTTGAGCAAGATAATAAAGAAACTTTTCAAATTAGATAAACAAAAAACCTACTTGTTTATAATCCCTCAAAGTAATTTTCCTGGAGAGACTGACTAAATCTCATCTCCTTGGCAACGCCTGGACTTCAGTTTGCTACTGAAGTTGATTCGTCGGACCTATCCGTTCACGGCACACTAATTGATATAAACTATCATAACGGATTTCTCGAAGTGGTTCTTTCAATTTTGGAAACAGATCGAAAGCAGGGGGAGAAAAATCTGGCGAGTACGGGAGGTGATTAAGCACTTCCAAGCTAAATCTCTAGAAGCTCCTTTACAACCTTACTTTTGTGGGATGACGCGTTGAAGTGCTAAATGAGCAGTGTGCTGTCATGTGCTATTCGCGCTAACGGCGTAATGCTGGAGGGAGTAGTGCCCTAAAAAAACATCACTACTCTGTCGCTTCAGTTCCGGTTCAAAGGATCGCATCCAAGTTTTATCAAAAGCAACATTTCTTTCCAGCATTTTATCGTACCTTTGTAGGGGCGTGCGAGCGATATTCACATGTTGGTGTTTTTCCCTTTCTGAGAGCATGTGGGGTACCGAGCGAGAGGTGATTTTCCTCATTTGTTAGCGTTTAATAAGAACGTGTTATGCCGACCCGTGACTTATGTCCAACTCATAAGCTATCCCATCGCATGTGTATCGTCTAACAGTATTAAGCAACTTTGCTTCATTTTTAACATTTCATTTTCTGTTGATCTTCCGCATCGGTGATTATTGCGCTAACGTTCTTTCGCCAATGATTAAATGCTTGCACCCATGGCTTGATAGTACTATATCCGGGTAGAGACTCTGAAGCAATTTCCTCAAGACGTCACATGTTAATAACTTCTTAAAAAAACCTTGTCTAAACCTTAAATTGTTTGTGAAATGTCGTTAAGGTAGAAGGTTACAACACGCATTGTATTATAGTTAAGGAGTCAAAAATAAACGACAGAATAAATTACCGTAGCGTTAACCATATAAACGCAAGTAGCGTAAAAAACGTATAAATGCCATTCCTTGACCATATTTCCGCTTCTGGATCCTTAACATGGAAGCGTTATATAGTTACAAGCAATTTGTCAAATCTATCTAATTTACCGCAATAAAACAGATCTTTAAATGACCTTATAATCCGTCCGAATGCTCTCAAATTCAAAAACATTTCTGTAGAGCTTGTAACATAACTCTTTGTTTCCGCTTACATTATCACCAGAATCTAAAGTATGTTAGTAAGCATACACGTTTAGGGTGAACATTTTGTTTTTTGACAATAAAAATATTTATACGTCTATGGTCTTGACATTCAGTCAGATGCAATATACTATTAAAGTATTATCTGATGTTTTGGTTTATAGTGTAACGTCATGTGTATTGTTTAAACAATACCATGAAAACGACAGGGGCAAGTTCAGTTGTCGAACATTCACAATATAAACCCTTTTAAGAGGCATAAAGCAAGGGTCCAATGACAATGATGTAGAAAGGAACACAAAAGCTGTAACCTTTAACAAACACACGTCTAATACCAAAACAGCTTTATGGATAACCAATACATAGTGTCGGTCACTAAGCTTGTGCACACAAACGAATGAGTACGTGACATTTTATTTTCTTTTGAGAGATGGCTGTACATTAAGATAGGGTATCATTGAAAAGAAAGAACGCTTATAAACATTTAATATTTTCGGCTTCTGTGATATATGAGGGAGATTTGGATCAGAAACAGAATGTTGTGTGTTTCATTTGGATAAATTTAAGAGCTCTGATCGTATCGCCATGCATAATTCCGAAGGAAAATATATTTCGTTTTGTTGCAAGATTTGTATTACTTATATTGCATCCTTATTCCTCCAGAGAGCCCGAGTGTTCCCATTTACATTAAAAGGAAACATTGTTGGAGATTGTCCAAATGGAAATCGCAATAGAATCCCATGAAAATCGGTTTTGAAAAAAACGAACGTGAGCGAGCAAGGGATGATTTAAGAATGCAGGTAAACCAGCATAATATTCGGAATAAGATTAGATCAAAATAAATACATTATGAGTTTATTACTTTATCTCAACCATAGTGTTATTGGAAACAGGTTTATTGAAAATTACGTATTTATCGCATTGTTTCAGTTGTTCAAACGTCATGAACAAGCAAGAATATTTATACGAAGCGCACATTGCATTGTTGTGGCATGACCCCTATGGAAGCATTCTACATGAAACAAATGCGATCAGTAAGGGCCTAATTTAACATGTTTACTAATTATTTAAAGGTAACGTGTTTTTGTTTTTTAAGCTGCACCAGTTATATAAGACAGCTGACAAAAAAAATAGATCGCACTTTTTTATATTTAAGTTCAAAAATGATGTTTTATGCATTTTTCTTAAACCGTTAGTAACGGGTTAAGCCATCAAACATTAATTTTCGAACAGAAATATGAAATTCTGCGATCTGATTTTTTGTCAGCAATCTTATATCATTGGTTTGCAGATATGGACGCAAAAATTTGCTCTTTCCAAGACAAAAAATAAAAAAATGCTATATCTGTGAGAGTGCAGCTTTAAAATGCATGCTGATTAAAATCAAAAGCATTCATATTAGTTGTCGATATTTGAAACGCCGGATACCATTTGTTAAATTGTTAGGCAAAGAATGATTGTTCATGTTATGTGTTGAAGAATAATGTACATGTGATGATAGCGCTTTTGAAACGCGCTATGATGTTAATTATTCATATTGGTGTCTCACATATCTAAATGAATATCACAGTGGGATACACTAAAGGCATTGAGGAATGGTGTATAAGTGTCGAGCGTAGCAGGGGTATATATTCCATAATACGTCTACGAGGTTTCTATCCGACTTAGACCACGTGAGATTTAAACGAGGATGTTTGCTTCTTTTTCTTCTATTTAACGACTCATTAAATGCAAATGCCATTTAACCATGTAAACCGAAAACGAAGCGTATTTTTGTTTGACTATAGCACGATTTTTTATGGTGAGAGAAGAAATAATGTTTACCGTATACATTGCAATGCAAGGATTTTGACCTATTTGCCAAAGTACTGGCCTTAGGCAATTTCATATCAGAATTCCTTTTAGAGTCCTAGGACGGAATTGTTTGAACCAGGTGGTCGAAATGCTTAATTGAATATTAGTTTCTGCATTAATATAATTGATATTGAGATCGACATGAAAAAAAATATATGTATGTTTTTTCTTTTACATTAAGAAGGTTCATTTCTTGATGTTCTTATTTTAATTTCGTTTTCAGAGATTTTCAGGTGTTGGACTAAAGCTACACGAAAAATTGATTTGGTATAGCCTACAAGTAGATACACTTTTAGTTTGATTTGTAACGTTGTGTGAAAAGATGTAGTGGTTTTCAGGTGTATTAACTTGTGGTTTGGATGAATAATTATCGCCTTTGAACTAGTTATCAACGCTAGTGGCTGCTAATAGAAGTAAGTCAAACATATCTCAAATGAGAACAGCCTAATGCACAAGTCGTATTTTTCGTATATATGGCACAGTGGTTGATGTAGTGGGAGAGGGGGTCTTTGGGGGATAAAGTGACTTGATATTTATACATCGGACGATACCCCACATTCGGGGTTGAGAATGCCATCCTTGGGCATTACATTATGCCCAGAGGTTTTCACGCAATCACCAGGGTGTCTAATAATCCTATGAGTTCCAGCCAAACAAACCATACCCCGACCCTTACCTGGTGGGGCACAATTTCTATAGGTGCATTACGTACTCTTAAATAATAGTTTTGTCGTGAACGACTCGAGTAAAGGTTTTGATAACTGCACTTGTGTCATAATACTTTTCATATTACACTTTTAGACGGAATTCACCACGATCAATATATACAATTTGCAACTGGCATCGGATCGTTTTTATTGTTCTGTATCTTATACACGGTGTTTACAGTATTAAGGTTTCATTGAGACAAAACAGATACCTACTAATGAACGATCAAACCATAAAACTTGATAACTGTCTAAAGTTTTCATTATCAGCATATACATAAATTAAAATAATGTTTAGCTACTCAGGCACCACTGAACTCGTTTAATTACATCCTTTTTTAGTTTCTGTTCCATAATGAAATATTGTTTCCAGTTTGTATAAAGTTTGATCAACCAAAACGTGCTTTTAAAGTATATTTATTTATTATCATTATTATTATTATTAATAATAAAAATATTATTTTTATTATTTTTATTATTATTATTATTATTATTATTATTATTATTATTATTATTATTATTATTATTATTAATAATAGGTGCCTGATAAATTACATATTATTTTTCTTGGCGTATGAATACAGTTTTATGCTGAACTGTTTATCAAATGTGGTCCATTTTGTCTGGAGGAAATCGTGTTATATACTTCAGATGGTACAACGTGTATATGAGAAATGGAGCAATGAAATAACGAATACGGATTGGTGGATTAGAGTGAGCGTTGTCTAAGAACCGTTTTGCAAAAATAATTAAAATGGTTCTGCTGTGAAAAATGTATTTCTTTATAAATATTTAAAAGCTCAGTTTTGTTTCAACTGCACGTCATTGATTTTGATTTCCTTGAAGTATTAGCACCGATATTTTCGCCGTCATAATTATTTGTGGCATCTATGCGAACATTTATTAATGCAGCTGTGCGGCTACTGTAAACAATTGTTGCCGAAAACTCACACGTTTTGTTTATATATTACTTTCAATTAATTTTCATTTAATTCATACGTGATTTGTGCATCCGATGGGTCACATTCTACGACTGAATTCGTATTTTAACACACATATTGTTAAGAAATGAACTGATATTGAAAAAAACCGCCACGTAAATTGCATATAGTGGAAGAATCATGATATCAATTTTGCTTCTTCGAACAGAAATACACGCTGTGGGAGTTGATAAGGAGTGTGAATACCAATTTATTTAAGCTTGATTGTAAAGATCGCTGAAGGCGGTAATGAATCACTACGTATATATTGTGCCTGAATAAAGATTAGTACTTGGGCCTATGGTGAGAGGCCTCGAACACGTTTTACTGGTGTAATTTGAACACAAAATCTCTAGTCTTGGCAATATTGCACACGCGAGTAAGCTTCAGTAAGCAGTCTTGATCAAACCAAGACTACTGTCTAATTCAAGAATTTAAATTGGCGTAGGAAAAACTTTTGTCCTGTATTTGAGCAGCAAAATTATATAATACCAATATTGTTGATGATATATAGAAACTAATACATACTTTGATAAGATTTATCTTTTAAGTTTTTCTTTATTTAGGATTGTTGTGATAAGATTGAGGTTTGTGCATGTAAACTGGTTTGGTTACACTGGACATTTTAATATACTGCATGTTTTGTATCAAACACACATTTATTAAAAAGCACTATACACGTTTTTCCCTACATTAAAAAGCCACTGCATTTCATTCCGGTAGCCAATTTAACTGTATCATTTGAAGGGTTTGATATGGGATTGTCTAATAAAAAGCTACTTATCATTAAATATATAAGTTTAATCCTGATTATCATCACTAGAGTGATTGAACATGCATTTTTTAGCATAAATTGTTCCAATATATATTTAGAAAAATAAAAAAACTTCAATACCAAAAAAAGAATAAATTGAAAATAAAGCGTAGTTTACGAATTGTATAATTAATACTTTGTAATTAAACCAGTTATCAAAGTAAGTCTTACAATTTGTTTGTAAAGGAATCCGATAGCTCAAACATTAAAAATCATAAAATTTCAAAAACTGTACGTCGTTTTCGGTTTACTATAGACGGAGCTTCTCCCTGCAGTTTCCATTGTAATATCAATATAACCATCACGTATTTTAATATTCACATGTGTAATATAACATAAGTTTATTCCCTATAGTCAGAAATTGTATCACTTCGCACGTTTTTAAACGATTTAAAAAACAACAACATGTTAATTGATACTTTTCTAGCAAATCGCCGTTTATTTATGTTTTGAATTTAAAATAATGATTTGAATCAATAAAGTAGTTCATTTTCCATCTAAATCTTAATAGGAAACATGATATTTCCTCTCCCTCTTTCTCTTCAAACGCGTCCTTAATGTGTTTTAATAGGAAATTACCTTATGAGCACATTTCGTAAAAAGAAGAGTGTTTTTGTTGTGATGCTTACTGGATAGAAATTTAAAAAGCATTATAATAAAACAGAATTAGATGATTCGAAATATATAATCGGTTTATCTTGTTTATATTTTTCTTAAAACTTGATCGTACTTAAAGCTACCTTAGTGTAGTTTTTAAATCAGACTTTCGTATTCAACATACCATTTAAGTGACTTTATACTACATAATTATTATAAGTATTGTACGGAGTATTCATTCCATTACTATCCCTGTATCTAATTAACACTCAAAGTTGCAGACGGTGGTCGTTGAGTACATTACAAGTACATTTGTGACAAAGACAAAATGACGAGCAGTTTCAGGGCATATGACATAATCTGTTATTAGTGTTTACGACATAACGGTGCGATTACAATTGCCATATTTACAAACATGAAACAAATATCGAAACACTAGTAGAAGAGCAAGAACGATCTTTCAATATTGCGCTCACGAGCATATATCTTTTAAAGGAAGTTTATCACTCTTTGTATGAAAATTATAATAGTTATATATGTATTAGGAAATAGTTTGTACTACAACCAGATGCTCCGATGTTTAGTTGCGTTTAAAGTACAGAAACAACTAAACATTTATAACATAAAAACAACAACAACATAAATTAGTAATAGGAAGTTTAATAATCATTTAGCCATAATAATTCTACGTGACAAAGTCGTTTATAACTATTAATTCATATTTCAGCCCAATTGGACATTACATACAAATAAACCTTTTGATATGAGAAGTAATGCATAAAACTCCACATCTACTTTCCAATTTAGTACAAAAGATGAGAGAAGACGAAATGCGCAATATATAAACGAATATTTTTCACCTACTGATGCTCCTATATTTTGTTTACAAAACAATCGAGACGCATGACTATCTATAGTTCTAAACTGATAAAAAAGGAAAACTGTGTAATCAGTTTGTAAGAGTAATTCAATGAACACCTTAGGGATAGCCCAGTAGTAAAAATAAACACACACCGTGAAAGAGGTGAAGCGGTAGCGCCAAATCGACATTAAACGTGATACACAAACGTACACATGATATAGTTAATGTGAGTAATATATTTCTCCTCTGATCTACTCATTACAACAACGAGGAAGCAGTCAGATATAAGTCTATTATCAATCGATTCGCACGCGGAAATCTTCTTCACATTATATACTTCGAAAGTTTGACACAATATTGAAAGTAGAACAGTTACAGTACATACGATATCATATCAAGATTTACGAACGGTTATGCTGTTTTATGAGAATCGTTGGATGGGATAATATTGTTTATCGGGCATTATATCTAAATGTTGAACACATAAGATAGTTCTTACATTAATCCAGAGTTCGAATATTTCTATTCACGTCGTCCCAACGCCGATAAAAAAAGTTTTCTTTATTGGAAGATAGAACAAAAAGAGCATACAATCCATGCAATACGAGTGTTGCTACAAAACACCACTGATTTATCAGCTTTCTAAAAATAATACATGATTTCAAAAGCCCTCTAGCATATGCTGCCGTCACTAGTCGAAAAAAATGTTTTGTATTTCACAGATTGTACATACTAGTTTTTAACATTTCTTTATTCAATATCTAGGCGTTAAGAAATAAAAAGAGGACAGTGTACGCATTTTTAAGGCACTTTTTATTCCGGTCATTTTTTCCTGACAAAACAGATCTTTGCAGAATATTCTTAAAACATACGCATTTTGGTTTATTAACTTGCTTGAACTATTTGAATTATACATTTAAACGAATTTACATAAACAAACAACACTATTTGTTTTGACAACAGCAAGGAATTACCAAAAATAGGAACTCTTTTAGATTTTGTCATTTTTTTGTCTTCATATTTAATTACTGAATTATACATATACACACATTATTATATACTGTACACAGTTTTTTTTAAATGAAGTCCGAGGCCAATTATTTTTAACAGCATATTAACTGGTTCTGGTCATTATAAAATGAATGAAGCATTTTCCACCATATCAACAGGGAAGGTCAAAATATTTTCCCGCCTTTTATACGTTGTTCCTTCAGTGGTCAGCTTAAGTATTGTTACAGAGTTGTTTAAGTAATTTAATTGATAGTATATTACTCTTTATTCAGAAATAGAGACTGCTGTCCAAGTTGAGAGGAAACGATTGAATGCTCTTAATCCTGCTGGATCCGTTACCCATGGTATACATGATACATTAATATTGCGCTTTTGGTATTGATATTCTTGTTTCAATTTATAGGTTCTAGATGGTACGATTGTGAAAGGCATGTGCCAAATATCCGTTAAGACATTTGATTCAATATTGTAACTTTAACATGTTCTTCCTTCCATATAGTGATATATGCGAGGTATTGTATTGAATTCTTTGGAAATAAGGCATTGTGGCATATGTTTCAACCAAATTTGCATAATCCGATTATTTGAATAACATTTAATATTCTTTTTTTATTCCTGATAATAGAAAACTTTAAATGATAGAATACTACGGGCGCGAAGTGTGACCTTTATTGTAATGCAGGTGGATAATGAATGCATTCCACAAATTCTTGGCATATGAAATTTGTATTGTTTTTCTTTTTTCTTTAAGGTAAAACCGTACTGTTTGAGATGGTAATACACTCGTGTTCAATTTAACTTAAGTTGAAGGAGGCAAGAGGCAATATGTGGATTTGAACGCCATAATATTCCATTATTCCACAACTTTAAATGAGCGTTATTTCAAAATTTTGAAAACACAACATAGCTGAACAGATGTTGTCGATTATAAGAATATAACACGCACCTTCTAAAAGTATAGATGGGTTTCAATACAGAGAGTTCCTGACACGATGACGGTTCGTTCGTTCTTATCAGCGCTTCTGCTCAATTGGTAAAGGGTTAAGGAAACTGGAGCTTAGGCGCGCATGAATTATATAAAACATTTGTTGGTGGTATTAATTGAATTTTAGCATGTTTCTATTACTGATTTATTTTTGCATGGCATGTTGGAAACGATGATTCCAGAAATAAGTGTATTTTATCGATTGATAGATAGATGTATAGATATGCTAATTTCGGTAAATAATGCATATGTATCGACATGGCTAACATTAACATAGATATGAACAAACATAACGGAATAAACATGCAATACAAGCTAAATCACAATACAGCAGTATCAATTTGCATTATAAATGTATCACAGGATTATATTAAAACTGTTCCATGTAAGACACATTAAACAATGCCTACACACAAACAATGATTAATTTCTTATTTCCATTGTGGTCGCGACAGAGCAGACATAGTTAAAATATTGTTAAATATTCAATCCTAAAAATATCATAACAAAAACTTACAAATCTAATATATTTAAAGATCTGAAGAAAAACAATTCTAAAATAAGAAAAAAACTGTGTACAATTTGATCTGCGTTATTTGAAGATTGTCGTTGAGTTTCTTGTTCCAGCTATAGTACCAAGATGAACAGGCATTAGTAGTTTCTTGCTATGATTATACAAACATTTGCTTTTTCTGTGGAGAAATTAATTCTAGCGTTCGCTTTCTTAATAACAGTTGTTGACATTCTTGCATGTGCTAAATGCTGATATAATGTTGGACCGACATACTTTGCAGACGATGTTGATTGTATAGCTTTACCATTACAAAATAAATAAAATTGACTATTTACTTTGAGCTTCTGCAGTGAAAGGAATACAATATACTCATTTTTGCCTTAATGGATCGGAAATGTATTATCGATAAGCATGCTACTAGCATATTGAAAATCTCCAATCTGTCGGAAACATTTCGACTGCAGATTTGGTTTTACTAGCGAATTAAATTGCTGAAGCATTTGTATGCGTCAACAGCTTTGCCCTTTTTACGACTGCATTCTTATCAATGACACAGATTAAAAACAATAACGTCCCTAAAACAGATTCATGAGGAACGGCACATTATACCGCGGAATAAGTAAAAAAATCCAGACACACTCGCTAATTGTTTCCTGCCAAAAAGGTAGGATCAAAACTAAATAGTACATCCCTGCCAAATCAGATTCCTTCAAGTTTCATTAGGACAATTGAGTGATCGACGTTGTCAAACGCTATTTTATATCACTGACAGGTAAACTAATTTCAACTCGGTAACCTTTATTAGGCTTTAATCCTACAAAATCAGAGAGATGTAAAAGACAAGTACCGGTTGTCCGGGTCTTGAATCCTGACACATAGTTGTATAATATGTTTTCATCTTTCAGATACTAATCAATCTTGTCATAAAGAACCCTTTTAAATATCTTCGAAATAGTGATTATATTATATTGAAACAGGTTTAAAATTACCAACTTCAGTCTTAGCATTTTTCTGATAGAGAGAAACATTATTTGCAAGCTTTAAGTCACACAAACTTAAATAGGGTACACATTGATAGCATGTGTTAACGGACAAATAATTAGAGATGTAAACTAGTTTAAGTCATTTACAGCTGATATTTTTTTATTTATCTATTTAAAATTCATTTTTGAGAACAACTTCATTAGTACTATATGAATCAGATTGATGATTTAAGTTTGACATCATGAAACTTTTCTACTGTTATAAAAAACCTTATTATCAAGATGTCATCAATATATTTAAACAAAAGTTCATATATTCAACATAGTTTCACACTAATTCTCTATTGAAATTTAAAAGTCATGATGTGAAGGGAACTAATATTAAACATTTAATTGTTGACCTATTTTGTTGCGTGTTTATATATTATTTAATAGCCTTTGTTAATTCACCGACTAAACATCCAGCGTCCTTATGTTTATTTGATTTAAAACAATCACAAATGATTAATATCTGATTACATTCAAACTGCGTCTTCTTATTATTGGCGTTTAAACATACCCAAAATGATTAATTCCGCAACTCGAAGAAATCAATGCCTGCACGGTTCATTTTAAATTTTGTAAAACGCAGGACTAAGCATATTAACGTACAAATACTGCTGAAAAGGTGTCACGAATATCTAACCTAGAAATGATACTATGACTGTGCAAGTTTAAATATATATTAGACTTTTTATTGTGATTCTGTGATGTTGAAACCATTGATATTTATTGAAATTATTATAGATTCTAGTTTTTTATACAACGGGGGTTAATAATAAAATATGCTGGTGATAGAATCTACTGTTTTTGTGTCATAAAACGATGATGAATTATGAATTATAATGTTCCAAATGAGTTGCTAGACAGATATGATATCGAATATCCATTTGTATGAGCTTTCATAAGAGGATGCATTTAAATTAATTATGTATATAAGTGTCTATTGTTTTCTTGTTTTCTACAATGGACAGTTAAAGCGTTAATGATAAAAACAGGAGTTCAACACGCTTATTTTGAACTATTTTGTTATTATGATACCCTATTACACCCTGGTAATGACAGAATACACAACCGTTTATTTTAAACATCATATAATAATTATGTACAATGATTGTGAAGAAATGTATGATAACTTATACAAAGCCAATCTTGTTGGCACAAAGTTGCGCGTGAGTGTGGTCTTGTCTTGTGGGGAGACACCGGAGAAACCCCACTTGTCTGGTGACCGCTAACCAAACTCCCATGCGTCCAGACCGGGCATCAAACCCAGGTCGCATTGTTGAGAAGCGAGTTTGCTAACCACTCCGCTAACCGGACAACCTTTAGCCGTTTAACTAATGCATAGTCTTACAGTAAGACCTTTATTCAACCTCATTATGTTATTTTATTGATTTTTGATGTTCGTACAGTTATTATTGTTATGTCAAAACACACATTGTTTCAGATGTGGATACAAAGGCATCATGAACCTAATATTCCAAATTAATAACACCCAATTTACAAAACTAAGCAAAAACATATTTGAAAACGTCATATTTCAAGCTAAAAACAAAGATATAAACTTGTTCATGTGTATTTGGGCAATCCACGGTACATCCAATCCTTATGAGGAATATTCTTATAGAATCTTATCAAGATTTGCTACACCGATACCGGGACTAAATGAACACCTCTGATGGTCATATGAATTTAGTTCGTTTTTAATGCCAATCAACAACAGCGTTTTCTAGTTAAAGTTCCTGTTGTCTTGTTTAAGCAAGAGATATCAAATGTTTGGTATTAAAACTCAGAACTATAACACCTCTGAGATTCATATGACATTGTAAGGACCGTCGAGTCAGCCCCTTAGTTACATATAGACCGATGTGTAAGCGTTAAGTGTACACATGCAGGCAAAAATGGGATACGATGTTGACTTTCTTTTCCAAGTTTTAAGGAAATAAAAAAAAACAATTAAAAAACGTTTATTTATAACTCAAATACAAGTATATTTTCTGGACGGTAAAGAGTTACATATAATAAAATAAAATGAGCGTGTACATCAATATATAAGTACAGATCAATATGATTGCATAGCTTTTCGTTTGCTTTTGATGATATTTAATGATTCATTTCAAGTCTACGGTAAAGAAGACATATAAACTACGTTTTCTTATCAAAACATTTGAAGCTGATGCACTGCGTGTTTACATTAACAATCTCAAACGTCAGATCGCTTAAACCAGATATGTAAAACGTTTTTATAGAAAAGTTTGTTTATCGAACCCCTTAAGAAAATCGCGTACGTTTTATTGCTTAGAAATGTCTGACTACGATTTCTGTATAAAATTGTATAACAAAGAGTCGTTATTTCCGATCAATACTGCAACCTATGAGTGGGAGCTGCAATAACAATAGTTAACATTGTACGACTAAGTACGGTTCGTTTCTGATATTGTTCACAATTTAAACATCCGAATCAGCAAATAACAGCTATTATGCAATTATATCATGTCTGTGCCTTTCGAACAGCTGTTCTTGCCATGGTATTAGTATCTTATATTCAAAACATAATGAAATATATATCAACCATATTCAAGTATGAATGGGAATTTACAAGGCAATCGTATACGATGTTTTTTTTTTATTAATTATGTATTGAACTTGTTAATGAGCACTCTCATACATGTCCAAGCATTCATCAATTACATAACAAATGCTGAACTATTCATCACTTTAAGGTTGAAATTATATACACTATGAATTAGTTATTTTAAAACAATTTTGAAATGAGTTTAAATTACTTTATAACTATTATTACCTAATTTTTGTATTGTTTGACTACTGAACTATAATATAAATAATTATCTGAAACTGACTGTCAATATCATGCCTTTTTTTCGTTGTAAAAGTATACACATATAAGGAATAGTTTTTACGCCATATTAGCAACAAATGACTTTAACACAATAAGAAAATTAGCAGTGTACATTGTTCATCTTATGAATTGTATCAAGGAATAAGAATAATTATACTTTTTGTACACGTTTTCATCTCATGTTTAAATGAACTATGGCACAACTATAAGCATTACGTTTAATGTTTACTATTTTAAGGTGTATTTTGGGTCGGAGTCTTTTATTTACAAAAGCATTTCTTGACTTGACTTGACTGTATTTTGATCACTTTTGTTTGCACAATGTTACGCGAGGGTGTTGTCTTGTGATATAGGGAATATCGGAGTATCCGGTTTGGTGATTACAAAACCAAACTCACATGCCAAGCAGGAAAAACGAGTGCGCTAACCACTGCGCTAACTGGGCATCCTAAACGAATTACCACGATCACCAAGATTTAAAACATGATGTAATTTTAATGGCCTCGAACTGAAAAAAATATAAGTGTTATTAAACCGAGTAAAAAAAGTCACAACAAGTTACCAAATATAACCGTCAATAGGCCCATCTACTTAAGTACCCCAGCGTTTTTGCATTAATAGCATTTTAAAAAAAAGTAGACGCTGGTTATTATTTAAGTTAATGCATTTGATAAAAAAAATAGTTCTGGAAATACCAAACCCATAGGTACTTGGGTTTTCCGAATAACAATGACGATATGTTTAAACTAAATTTCTTACCAAAGCTACATTCATTTAACAACTTTGACACTTTTGGGTTAAGTTACTTTAATCATAGCATTTGCACTACCAAAACTAATACTCCTCTAATCTGTTTTACTATTTACCCAACTACAAAAAAGGAATACAAAAGGAAATATTAAACTCAATATGGGATGAAAAAAACAGACAAAATCAAAAGGGATACATTAATTCCTCACATAACAAAAGTCGGAAGAAAAGTCTCGGACATGGAGAATCACTCTTATTTATTAAGAGCTTGTTGGTAAAACGATACACTGACGAACCAAACACATTCCCTTGGAAATCATTTTATAGAAATGTCCTTAAAAAGGATGGTAGGAATTTAAATTTTGAGTGCCACTTAGACAATTATTTGAAAAAGAGTGTTGCAAAAGATAATGGCTTTTAATTTGACAAATGCATTTTATGGAAACATATTATAAATGCCAATAAAGATTTTGCAATAAGTAACATGATACTCTGAAATAGCGCGCCTATTAAGCTTAATACTCAGATATTCTTTGACGAAGCCTTGAATTTTGGCAACTGTTAGATTTCCACTCAAAATTATATAACACATTCCAGTCTATCATTCAATCTAATTAATCAACAAGAATATATGAAATATTTATCTATAATACTTACAATGTAGGAACAATTGTTAACAAAACTGCTATCAAAACCCTGACAACAACTCAAAGACAATATCAAACAATTTACAGTGTAGTAAAATGCTAAATAAATACCTGTACTCAAAGACTTTCTTGTCGGTAAAACAAGATCGCAATTACCTGCCTCTTCTTAAATAATTTGACCTAGTGTATTGTTGAAAGTAGTTTGTCTAGATCTGATACATCTAAACAGTGTTGAGATATCATGAATTCCAATGTCAATATTAAGACATATTGGTGTTTCAAAACGTGTCATTTGACAGTTTACCACCAAATTTGATTAAAAGCAACGGGTAAAAATGAAAACTGCTATATGTTAACGCATCAGAGGCCCATATCTAACTTATCATTTATAGCAAAAACACTGAAGTAAGTATGTTCATCCTTTCCGTGTTGTTTTACTCCGAAAATATCACTCTAGCTTAAAACAATCTAAGGTAAATACGTAGTGTTCCAGAAAATTGTAAGAGTGAATTTTACAATACTGCACAACGGAAAAAAAGTTAATTATTCCAAACAGAGCATTCGAAGCATTTGCTTTTGGCGTACATAATACTAAGAATGGTGTAGTACGTACAATTCTTGAATGGTAATCTAACGCAGTCGTTAGAAGTTTTATTCAAATTTCAATGGGGATATGGATTTACACTAAAACACAGGCTTTTGCTGAAGAACACTGCCGAATCATCATTTATATCCCAAATAATCACAAAATAGGAACGCTTAACTGTGCATTTAACCAATACAAAAAGGACATCATCACAATATAATCATACCCTTGCACCGGCTGTTACAGCAGTTTACTGTTTTCAACAATCACCAGAATATCTTCTGATTAACTACAGTGGAAGAACTCGCCACCGAATGTGATTACTAAAAACATCACGAAATATTCTGAAATATGTTGTTGATGATACAGTATTTAATACAAACATCTGTCATCGATGCAATATATTTTCGATTATACTTTATCATCTAAAAAATGATCATACACAAATCCACATTCCTAGGCGGATAACACAGTTGTCTACGTGAGAAAATCTTCTGTATTAGATGCTTACATTCCAAAACACACATATGATGAAGTTAATGTCAAACATTAGACAGAATGTGATGTTATTTCGCCATTAAATCATAATTTTCTACGCAACGTGTTTATGCCTTCCAACAACATTACATTTGTAAAAAAGGAAGAGTATGTTCACTTTATTTCCGAATATCGGCTATCGATTGTTAATAACTAAAACTGGTATCGAACAGTTGTTCCTTTGGCGTAATAAAGGGTTTTAGACAATGTTCTTTTATTTGTAACGTACATAAGTGTAATAATGTTTCTATAATGTTTAATGAACATAAACTTGTACAAAACAAGTAAACTACTTGACAAATGAGGTTTATCAATCATAAGCGACAATGTTGCTGTTGGAACCTGGACATCTGGAAATGCATTATATTATTAATCAGTTACCAATTGCTAAGATTTATCATACTGACGATCTATTTACATCATTTATTCTACGTTATCAAAGATATGAACACTGTTATTGGAAGAACCATATCATTCGAAAAAATACTCTATAATTCTTTACAAAGTTTTAAACTCCACTGTAAATATATCATATATTATATAAGCATTGATATATCGCTAAACATACTACTTTAGTATCTCGATAATATATTGATATTTCTAATCCAGTATGCCGTAGTGTGAATGTTCTCTTTGTTTTCAATCTAATGTTGTTTAACGATGCACACCGTTTGAAAGAAACATTAATGTTGTAAACTTATTTAATGCTTGTCACTACAGTCAACGGGAACTTAATTGAAGGTAAAAAATACAGTATAAATGATAAAGTAGCTTTTACATACCCCTAGTATACTATTTGGATTAAATAGCTGAGCATCATATAAGTGAGTTGAGACCGTCAAGACAAATACAAAAATGCTGATAGTTTATCATTTCATAATTCAATGTATGGCATATGGTTTTTCAAACCAATGCTCATTTTCCGTCAAATTTACCCTCGTGCAATGGCGGAAGGTATCATAAAGTACAAGCCCGCGAATATGGTGTTTTTTAAAATATTTTTTTTTATTAATTCTAAGAAAATATACTTTATCTTTTCCCAGAAATTTGATTTATTTCAGACCCCATCTAATGTTGCTAAAGAGTTACTAGTTCCCATTGTATTATTATAATCTTCATAGAGGTAATAGGAGGTAATACACATGCCTTTGCTTTTGGCCATCAATTACGACCTGTATTATAAAAAATGTTCAATCTAAAAGAGGAAGGGAAAAGGCAACATATTTCAGAAACATCCGAGGGGCATAAGCCAAAAGGTTACATCGGCTACTATTTTAAAAATAACTTAAATTTTTGATTTCGCACATTACGTGTTATATAACGTGTTCGTTTCCACCGATTGAATCTACATAACCGGCGACATTTTACAACCGTTCGAAGATTTATAAATCCTGCGACATTTTGACAACCGTTGAAACATTTATAAGTTAATCCAAAGACTATACGGAAAACTGTGTTCGGTTATAGAAAAGAAGCAAAACAAAATAGCTTAGAAGTTCATACACGTTTAAACAGAGCAACTTTACAGAAAGAATGAACATACATTAATGTTTATAGGGAAAATTTATAAAGAAATTTAAAATGAAGTTCAGCACGAGAATTCGCACTTTGAATTAGCTAACAGTGTAAATCCTATCAGACTGATATTAAGATATGGAACTTAACTTTTTCAATTTAAAACGTCGTTCGAAAGTATTCAGTATTTCCGGAGATTTTTAAGAAATAAAAACTATTTCTGTGCGAAAAGTGGTCCCTAACCAATGTAAAACAGTTAACAAAAAAAGACAAGTATGAAATTTCAGAATTGATTTAACAGCAAAGAAGTTTACACTAATATATCGCGGGAATAAATAATATATTACACATTAGACTTGGATTGTAGCCGCCGCTCATCAAAAGGAATGCAAATAATGATTTAAAGCACAATGATTGTAATATCTGAACCATTGCGGTGAGGTATTAGACACCCTTGTATATGAAATGAAATCGTATTTGTCAGGAATTACCTTTTTATTTAGTTAATTACTTTTCCGACTATAACAATATCCCCTTTGTATCATTTTATAACAGAAAGTTATACTGATTATTCAATATCTAGATTGAGCGTTCAATGCATTTTATTTGTACACAAAACCTGATTTGTTTTAAACAATGCCTTTTGTTTCACTACTGCAGACACCCAAGTAGAGATGTAATATTTCAAATTAAAATTAATGAGAAATCCGTTCACAGCAAACAAAGGTCCAAGCAAATATATGATTGAAATAAAAATAAGATGATATAATTGATATCCAAGCCCTTACCCATCTGGTAAAGCAGTTGTATGTTTCTTATGATCAGCAATCAATATTAACAGATCCAGATTGACTAAGCAAAACGATAAAACAATGAATACCTAAGAACGGTCGACATTATCGCACAGCTAAATACTCCTCATTTTCAAACATAGAATATTGACATCATTGAATGTTGAACCGCGAATTATAATTAAAAACAAAACAAATAACATTCAAACATAAAAATAACATAAATCAGAACAATGCTTTATACATAAATATTGGATTTGTGAAATAAAATTTGCATAGTAAAATAGTATAAAAAAGCTTTATAAATATCGTTGAACTTTGTAAGCCATGGGCATTTTTTTACGACCAGTAACTTAATATTTAAAACCAAATTATTAATTGTTGTCATTGTCACTGCTCTTCATGTATAGTTTAACAGCTTGGAATATATAGTTTTACAATAGCATCCAATTTATATTGCTACACACCTACGAGCCTACACACGCCGACTGAACGCCAGATCTACCACTAATCGGTTGTGCAAAGAACATCAGTTGTCGACTTTTCCATGGTGCAGCGGTGTCCTTTGTTTCTTCATACACACGTGATACACACGTGACAAATCTTTAATCTTATATTTATAGTAAATGAACATATATCGAAAATCGGAGAATGTGGTACCATGTAAGAAAACCTTTACAACTGGTTGGCTTTGATTTCGTTTTGATATTACGCAAACTGTTTGGGACTTGTGAATATTTTGATATCGTATATTTTTCAATATTTTTTGATAAGCGCTGCTGCTCAGCTGGTATCTTATAAACACATATTTTGGAAACCGGATAGTCAGTATTCATAAATGAATGAAAACAATGGTTGTGTATGAATTATTTTTGAATATCGCTGGAATCATGATCACTTTCTCATACAAAATCTTAGATATTTTGATGTTTTTTTTCATCAATAAAAAGAAATTGCAGACGTCGATTACAGATATACGAATATCTAAAAAAACGCATACCGGATTGTATTCAATGAATGAAAATATGGAGAATATAACCATCGGAGCAATGACACAGAATGCTTTTAACTTGTTTTACAGAAACACTCCATAATGAAAACTTGATTGAACTATAGTATATATCATTATATTATGCCCATAAAGAAAACAAACATTAACTTTCGACATCAACGGTAGCCACCAGAGGACATACGATTTCAAGAAGAGTATTAGAAAAAATCAATGTATATTTGCAATTTTAAACTTTCCTGCAATGTATCAGTGATAAAGTTCAAACCTGTATATGAATATTTATTTTTTGCATTGATACTGATAACAAACACAATGACAATCTTGAAAACACAAAGTTAGGCATGAAACACAACTGTTTGTTTTTAATAACCAAACCATAACACAGTATGTATTTCTACAAATGTTTCTCCTAAGCACGTTTTATCAATGGGTTGCCTTGGTGCTAGTTGTCTCTGTAATACATAGGAGAATGTTAAAATAAAAAATTCATTAAACACATGCTGGAGTTCGTTTGCTTGGGTAGATGACACGTCAAGTGCCAAATACCGGACACAGGGGCACGCAATACAAGCGGCCGGGTTATCAAACTTTGCATCCCTGAGAAAGCACTATTCGGAACCAATGTCCAAACTTCTGTGGTATAATAGTGCTGAAAAAGAAACGGGGTAATATAACTTGATGTTATATTTGAAAGAGAACGACGTACCAGGTGCATATCACGTGATATCTGCCATTGTAATGACACCAGTAAGGACGGAATATAACACCGGATGGAAGATGGAATACAAAAGCTATCTGATGACATTACATTACACAAATGTCATTTGTGTTTATAGTGAACGTGAATAAGTTACAGGTTGAATTGAAAGCAATCACACAGGCTCTTTGTTCTATTTCGTGCATGTGGTACATTGAAATGTCCGCCGTATAATACGGACAAGATTATTCCATGGGATATGTGATCGTTGACCAACATACCTACATATTGCTTGTATGCGTTAAATGGGGATCGCTTGCGTGTGGTTTTTTTTTGTTATCAGAGTGGAAAATAAATATAATGCTTAAAGAACAAATAATACTAATTGAAAGTAAAATAAAATGAAATTAAACTAAGTTCTTATCAACATTTGTATTGGCAGGCTTGTCATGCTTACTGCGATATTATTTCTAAAATTGAAAAATGTGATGAGTGTTTTGTGTTATTACTTTTCCCTGGTGTACCTGATGCTTCTATAATTAGTCCCTATTAACCAAGTCTAACACTGTATTATTTAAGAAAAAAAGGTTGCTTTTAATTGATTGTTCTTTCAGAATTGTAAACGATTTAAGTATCTACATGGGTTGACAGCTGTTGATCAAAGTTTAATTAATGTATCAAATCATTACAGCTATGGCACAATTAAGTTACATAGCTGAGTCTAATACAAACATTATTCATTCATGTACTGATTAACTTAGAGTAAGATTCTTCGACATGTTTTGATCACTGAATTAACATAGTTTTACGTGGTAATACAATCCGTGTTTGTTTGGAGATATCTGACCGCTATATTTTCTGGTTGGTCAATAGTTACGCTCACACGAAAAACATTCCTGTTGATTAAAGTTAAGTTTGAATGAGCTTTTCTGTCTATTATTTGTGTACAATGCCTGTCATTACGTTGCAACGTTAGCATATTGAGTTCGTTCTGTATTTTTATATTTCCGGTGCTCTGCATGAAAGGCTTGATTATTGTAATTACGTTTGTACAAACGTTTCTCAACCATTCGGAATAGGCCATTAACGGTCAATTATTTATAAAGCGTGCGTTTGTGTATGTTTAACTGCCGTGATAATAAAACTCATATTTCAGAAAGAGCGAACCAAATATGAAACATGTTTTAGTGGAAATCTAACAGCACCAGGACTTTTAGAATTTGTATTTTTATGTATTAACCTATTCAAATATGCATTGATAACAGAACTAAATGAACAATAATAAATTAGCAAAACTAAATTGCATTTTAGGTTGAACATGGCAATTTTATAATACATATGTATTATTGATACGAATGAAATTTTAAAATCATATGAAACAAATGAAAAGTTGCCGAACCAGACCTAGTAGCCGAAACATTAATTAAAAATAACACGATCTGTTTTTAAGTAAAACACACACAAACTGTTAGCGCTAACACCAGTCTGTTGTTGGTAAATATCTTCCTGAATTTTCCTATAGAATAGTATTTGTATTGCCTACGCCACAAAACACTACGTTCACAACACTGACGTCGCGGACGTTATTTCTTATACGAATGTTTTTGTTTTTTTAATAGAACTTCAATGGAAATGATATTACGTCCTGTTTCGTACGTATGGTCGACTTGTATAAACTATAAGGTATACCGTTTTCGAAGCCTAGTGGTTAAGGCGCCGGCCAACGGAGCGGGGGCCGTGGGTTCGGTCCCTGGCCGTGCCAGACTGAAAGACGTTAACAGATTAAAAGTTAAAAGACTGTCCAAGCAGCTCCCCTGCCTGGCGTTCGGCATTTAAAGAAAGTTCTTGGAAAGGTGGTGTACCCAGTCTGGTTTAAACCCGGAAAGTTTACGCCCTGTATTTGTACTTTACATCGAAAATGTAAAAGAATCAAGGGGTCTTTTCGAAAAAAGCTTGGGTATTGCACATCCTTGCATCCCTCTTCCAAATGTTGTTCCTTCAGGAAAAGACCCGTCGGAAATAAGTGTTTGCACTTTGACGGGCTATCCTTGACTGCAATGTCGTAGTAAAACGCATACACATACCTTTTATGGTTGTTGCGATTGAAAACGGCGGCAATATATCAAGCAAGTTATACATAGCTTTTAGTAAATGTTTAGCTTCATCACTGTCTAGACGCAGCATGTCCTATACACATGCTGGGTTAAATGTATGCGATAAAGAGAATGCTGTCTGATGGGAATACAAATTACACTTGCTTGTCCCTTACTGATTATTTTAACTAAATATAATACTATATATAAGTAACGAGTCCATTTTGTAAGTCGTGATCAATGTAAAATATTATGACTCAATACATTCGTAGGTTAAGTATACATAATGTTTCAAAGTTTAGAAGTTTTTTTCATAACACTTTAGACAATATGTCAATGGGTATACACATTATAAAAGGTACAATGTTATACAGATAATTCATAGGTCGTAAGACATGATGTATTAACAGCGAAAAGATGACAGCTTTTTAAGAGGTCATCAACTCAATAAACTTGAACATATTCCATCTTTAAAAGTAATATGGTTTGATATATTTCTCGTAGTTCAGCATACAATTGACTTTCAATTAAAAAGAGATATTTATGCCATCTACCTGTCTATATGCTCAACATATGACTTGACATTCTTAACCTAGACAATGCATATCTATATTTTGTTATATTTACATTACACAAGTAGGGTTGTAATAATCAAATAACGATACATGTATGTAAGTTCGGGCTCTACTAGACTCTTTGAGCACGGACTGCCAAATGTATATAATTTTTAGTAGCTCTTCTTTTAAACATACTTAGAAACAAATTTATGTCACCAACTTCTTGACTAATCCATACATCATTAAAACCTAATGCTTGTAACAAATGTCTTACCATGTAAGCCCAGGATTTATCATGTGGGTTGTCCTTTAAGTGCATACAGAGTTTATCATACATAAGTTTAACACATTTAACAATATCCATACTTACAATCTTTAACCAATATCGGATGACATTAACTGACCTTTTACATAATAATGAGGTTCTTCGAAGTTCACCATCAACATAATTATTTTGGGGCTGTAATCTAACTCCTTACAAAAACGTAAGTGTATTCGTTCAATTTGAGGACTGTTACTGAGACCACATATTTCAGATCCGTAACTCAAGACTGGATTAATTAGTTTAATTAGTTTATCGAAAAGATCCAATCCATGTTTAATTGAAATGCAAGGATAATTAGATAAACAACTTTTAAGCCTAAAAACCGCCTTTAATGCCTGTCCTGACAAAGCATCAATTTAAAAAAAAAACCTCCAGGTGTGAAAACTATTCCAAGGTAAGTAAATCTATCTACAATGTCTAATTCTCTACCCTTATACATAATTTTTACATTTCTACTTAATCTTCCTCCTTTTCTAAGATTACCTTTGCTTTTTTTCTGGATTCACACTTGATTTCCATCGTTTACAATCATTTTCTAATAATAACAAACCTTCTTGTAAACATGACTCTGTATCAGATAACAAAACTATATCATCAGCATACTGTAATATAACTATTTTAAACACATTAAAATCAATACCTTGATAGCTATTAGTACATAAATACTCTTCTATGTCATTAAAATAATTTAAGAATAAAAAAGGGAGATAGAGATTCTCCTTGACGTACCCCTAATAAGCATGAAAAATCATTACTAAATTCATTGTTATATTTGACTTAACATTCATATACATAGAACGTATAATATCTAACATCTTTCCCCTAACACCAGATTTTGTAAAAAGTCAACAAATGCTGCATATAATTTCTTTTTGCTATCAAGTTAACATGTGATTATACTATGTAATACAAATATATTATCAATAGTGCCCATACTTCGCCTTAAACAAGCCTGGGCCTCAATATACACATGATTATCTTCAGCCAATTCACTAAGTCTAGTATTCAATATTTTTGTAAACATTTTTCCAACAGAGCTTAACAAGGTAATACCCCTATAATTACGTGGTTTATTTACAGCCCCTTTCTTATGTAGCGGTAAAATAAAACCTTCGGACCATTTGTCTGGGAAATAACCATTATCAAATTACTTATTAAACATTGCACATAAAACATTACAAAATATCAATCATGATATTTGTACGTTTTACCTCCAATTTTGTACCAGAGCAACGACTGAACAGGAATCATATTAAAGCGCCAAAGATGCGTTTATCATTTATTTCAATTAATTCGATACTGCAAACTTTGGATGTTTTAATTTCTTCAAAGGAATGACTCTTGCAGAATATTGGCAATTAATATAAAAAAATAGTTGTTAATGTAATGCTAGAACCAAGTTTGCATTACTTTGTAACGTAAAATATTTACATTTTAATTGTTCAGAAAAAAATCTCACTATCAAACGCATTGATTTTGCCACACAAAATAATGATTTATATTGGAAAAGTAATGCTACACTTTGATAGTGATTTTATTTCATAAACTCTGGGAATATGGATTAACACAATAATTATGTAAAAAACTACAGAAACAAGCTCAGTAGCCAAAAGTTTAAACATACACCCCGTTTAATGGCACAGGGTAAACGCCAAAGACATAGAACACAAAAACAAAAAATCACAAACAAGACAATTGGAACGACAGCACAACACTCAACAAACAACACAGTGCATGTATACTATATGAAAAACTAGGTGTGTTTATTAAATATTGTTTGGGACCGCCTTAGAACGTTCAGTAAAATGTAAGTTTCCTGTTGTTGTTTTTTAACTAGTTGCCGTGCACAACCTCTCTCTTATTACAACACTCAGAATAAAGTAAAAACCTAAAAGGTAAATATTATCAGTATGCATTAACTTGAGGAATCTAAATGATATAACACATACTAATACTAGTAGGTGAACCCCATGTAGTTCAATGATTAGGGATCCCAACTCTTTCTGCAGACGAAAGAATACAAAACAGTACCTAATGAAAAAAAAACTTGTCAAAGATACAAACCTAGGAAACTGTCAAAATGGATTTTAATAGAAATATATCAACATTGTTATATTGCACGCCTTAGAACCTTCTGTAAAACAAGTTTACTGTGTTCAACAATTGACACTGCTTGCTCGTTAATAACTTTGCATTGCTTCTACAAAGTCATGATGTAGACATTTGGAATGTTAATTTACAACGTAAACTATGTATATATATTGGCGAATATAAATTAATTGCTTTTCAACCATTTTTTTAAATGGGGGTATTTTGTTGTTCATTATATGAATGTTCATGCTCTTTCTTATGCATAAGGGGCCATAAACATGAGTTTCTAGACGAACCACAATCAAGATCATAACATTTCTCCTCTTTTATAAGTCAATTTTTTACATCGAAGAATAAACTCAGTTTCTAGACAGTTCTGGACTGATATGCAAATACATACCGGTACACTAGATCAACACTTTTATTTGAGTCAATATTTGAAAGTGGCGGCAAAAAAAAAGGTTGTCGGGGTATGAAAATCCAGCAATGAATTGATAGTTGCCTTATTGTTGTAGTGTGCATTGTATTTTGGGAAGCAGCAGCTTGGTTAGTTAAGTTAATAAGAATTCCATCCTAACTTTTGAGTGTTTTTTGGCTAGAGTCCAACACCGGACACACTGTTCATCCAAGGTTAACTTTAATGTTAAATGCAAGGGTGTTTTGAAAAGTCTTTAGATAAAAGGGAGAGGGGTGAAGTTTGTGGGTAATCCTATACGAACATGGGGCATCGGTTAGTGTTTTAGTGATCATAGGTTCGAGCCCATCATTGGGCCCACTTTTCCTCACAGATTTACTGTAAACTGTTATTGTGGAGGTCATTCTTTGATAAAATACAAGTAATTATCAAATCACTCACCTTTATCACTCGCAATTTTATCTTCCTAAGTAGAGTGCAACACAGCATTCCATTAAAAATGCAGACTTAAAACAGCCAAATGTAAAGCAATATTATGGAATGCTGGTTGTTCCAATTTCCTTGTATCAAAAAATCTCCAATGTGTATAACCTGTCCAAGTCCACGCAAGTATTACGATTGAATGGCACTGCAATTATTGTTTGGTAAATCAATCCATTTCAACCAGCTGCCCCAACATACGAGCACGGTCGTAAAAGTTTAAGATCGTCTGCATTTCATTATCGCTACCTTATTTTGTGCCACTGACTTGTCTGTCATTGACGGTTTCTGAAAGTAGTGTTGCCATGGCCTCCATTTTAAATGGCTTATTTTAATCCAAGGGAAGTAACACGTTTATATTTATCGCAAGGATACAGACTGACTTCATATAAAACACTTCGTATCGCTATTCAAACCGACTACGTAGATTTTGTAGATTTAATTCGTATATCAATATGTAGGCGATATCAGAAACCCAGAAATATCTAACATTTTCCGGGAAATTAAAGCAATGCATTGTGGTAAATGGTGCAATGCATTGTGGTACTCGCTGGGCATGCGCACTTAAAACAAAGGGAGACAACACAGTGTCCACTCATTTCAAGGGCATTAATTCATCTAGCAGCCATAGAATGGGCAGAACAGAGGCCGGATTCCGTGGTAACGGAAGACCGTTGAAGCAAAATTTACGCTTTGTATATTAAACTTGAGCGCGTTTAGTAGAAACAATGAATAAAATTAAAAGCTAGAAATTACAGTTCAGTTCACCTTTAACGACACAATACTTCAATTGACAAACCCTTATGGTTTAATTTTGTTATTATGGAAGAGGAAATGTATATTTTATAAGTAAACTCTTGATTTGTTCTTCTTTTCGCAGGTTTGCTTAATCATTGATGTGTTAAGTCCTAATAACAAGTTACGGTGTTTTGATTTAAATCGGTTTTTTAATACTATACATCGGTTTAGCTCAGACCAGTGTTGATCGAGTGAGGTATCTGAATTATTTGAACACTAGCGGGTCTGGCTAGATGTCCCTATAAAATGTCAAACGAATTGAAAATGTATGTATTGAAAGTGTTTAAACATATACATTTATGCAGCAGAGTGCACAGTGTAATAATAAATATTGATGTTTTACTAAACCTTTATCTACAAATCAAAATACTTTATTAATAATGCCGAAAAAGTATGCCCCCTACAACGATTTTCCATAGCAACTATTGCAGTGAAAGTAAGCATGTATGAGTATTATTGTATTTTCTGTTTATCAAATTGAACATAAAAATCAAGGTATTATGATGACCCTGGTGTTGTCGTCGGTTACTACGTCGTTGTGCATAAACGTAAACCTTCTATATAACTCAAAACAATGGTTTCTATTGCTCTTCGAAGAGTAATGCAAGTAGTTCAATTAATCACTGTTAACCACATATTTTCTACGCCACTTTGAGTCACATGTACAGTGTACGAGTTGATGAATCGATGAAATAGCTGCCTTAACTTAATCAATTAAAGGCATACTGCACTGCATTACATATATTATGCATTTTATTGCATCGTATTACAGTCAATTAATAGATTACAGTAAAAATCTTTCACACCGATGATCTGGCTATTAATGAGTATTTCTTTACGACATAACGTTACATTTGTGGCATCAAAATTTGAGATATAGGGGGGCGTTACACGCGCATTTAGAACAGGCGTCTTTATTAAATTAAATACATTATAACATATTACGTATTTAATGAAATTCATGATTAGCCAACAAAAGTGGTGGAGCCAAGATTGACCATTAGGAGGGACGGGGTTGTACGTAAGTGGTATCCCTCCGTTACCCAGGTATACCCAAACATGTGCTCTAAAGAGGGTAAAGAGGAACAGTTATACTTTCCCATGAACAATTTGCTTATATGTTGTCAACATGGTGTATTTTTATGCTAATTATGCATCTGTTTTCAACAATATTGTCATGATAACTTAATATAAACATGGAGTCTTTGTTATTTTATTGTTATGCTGTACATATTCATTCAACTTATTCAATGTATTTTTTTTAACAAATAAAAACCTTTTTTATAATGATAGTACGAGATCATAACTAAACATAAATGTCATTTCCTCAATTAATGAGGGAGGAACTACAGTATTGTTAAATGACCAGTAATTGACATATTGTGTCAGTAGTTTCTTAAAGACAAATTATTTCATTTTTTATTATAATCATGAAAAGCAGCATTCAACTGTCAAATGTTATCAAATTCCTTCACAATTTAGTATTTTATAAAAGGGTTACTAGTACTGCGTTTTGAACCGGAAAGTTGTAGTCGGATCTAATGGCTTTTTGCAGGTTCAGATTTCAAGAGGCGCGAGCCTATTAACCCTTAGGGTATATTTATATATATATACATTAAAAGGAATGATATGAATGAATGACAAAATATGAGCGGTCCTAACTTAGACTTCAAATTATGTTTTTGTTTATCCTTTTACGGTCGTCAATCGGTTTGGTGAAATATTTGAGATTAAAACATGATATCGTTTGTACAATATGAATCGTAATTTGCGTAAAACAATTCATCGAAAGCACAATGTAATACTTTTAACAGCGACACGAGGGATTTAAATCAAAATAATACAATAATAGCTAATTGGACCTGGGTCAAACGGAACAACATTAAACTTATAAGTGAAAGTACGTTATTCTGAAACGACCGCGTTTAACTTCACTGGATACAATTTCTAAATGTCTTCAGTCAAAACTGGTTCGATACGAGTTTAAGACCAAACATTTTGATCGAATAATCAGTTACCAGGCTATCAGGGATACTAATATAGTTGGAATCTCTAATCATAGAAGTACTTGGTGTGTACCTATAAATTTATCATTATTTGTTTTATTGTTCAGTGCCATTGTATCTTCTATTCGCTAACAATCAATGTCATATCTGCGAAGCACTTTGAACAATACAAAATGATATAGCATACAATATAATACCACATGTTATCAATTCGTTGCATACAGTTTACAACTGTCCAATCGCCCGTTGTCTATCGAAAACACAAGTTTATCAATAATATAATTTGTAAAACAAAACAAATGCTGATAGTTGCATTATCAAATTAAATAGCTGGAAAACCACCGCCAAGTGTTTTGGGCACAATCTTTTTTTTCATTGGTGACTGATAAATAATTTAATTAAATAATTGATTAAAGATTGATAGTATGTACTCACATTAAAATCAATCACGGCGAACCGCTGATTTACTGAAATAACAGTATTGGTACACTTGAGAAATACTGCCTTCTGATTCGATAGAATATAATGTTGACCACTATGAAAAGTTAACAGCAACGTGTATTAATGTTTACAACAGTTGCAAACCAGCAACAACGTTACAACTAGATTATTTAGAGTTTTCCTATTGAGTAATTTAGCAAAACTTGTCGTAATTTATTCATCAAAGACTTGACTCCACCGATAGAGATAATATCAATGCACAACACCGTCGGTTTTCTGGTTTTGTTACTAATAGGATAATAATACCGTTGTGAACATATCAAGTGATGTTCCTTTGTCTTGCAATTGATTGTAAAATTTGATAAACATGAAACAAAGTATCAACAGATTTAAACAAAAATAAGGATACGATCTTTGGATTTTGCGAGCAACGTACTGACCTATTTATCAGAACTTGTGATTCAAGATACCAATCCTAAATGACATGTGTCGTACGATCAACATGTGATGATACCGAGTTCAAAATGCCCCTTTTGTGCAAATAATTCAGTTTGCTACCGTTTTAAAATACAAATCATTCATCGTTGACTTGCTTGGCAAAACGTGTGTTTAAAAGCTAAACTATTTGCTGCTATGCATGCTATGCGGTCATTTCTATATCAATGATGCTGTGCGGCTATTGTAAAATAATTTTCCTATACTTCTAATACGGTATTATTCGACATGGTTTTTCAGTCCTCACAATAAAATGCCAACCGCTATCAAAATGTGTTCTTGTTTGATTTATATGTGATTTGTGCTTCCGATCGGTCACCGTTCCCGAATCAATTTATCTTACACCGCTAGGTATTAAGATTGTAAACACCCGTCACAAATTTTTCGAATAATGAAATTACCATCGAATCCTATTTGATTTTTCGAACAGAAAGACCGCTTTAAATGATGCTTGTGGGCGTTGACAGTGTTCGATCATACTTAATTTACTTTAGCTCGAACATAAAGGCCGCTGTGTTGGATTAAACCAATTGTTTACTTTAATTAGATAGAACGCTGTATACTGATAGGAATCACTCTTTTGTCCTCTTACTGTATAGAAGCCGGTACGTGGGCCAATCGTTAGAGGCAACAGGAAATTTTATCTGCCAGGACTTGATCTCAAGCCAGTTATATTGACAGTATTGAACACGTTGTCGTGCTTCGATGGGTAGTCTCGATTAAACCAGGACTACTACTCCCTTATATAGGATGGTACTGTTGCTTTTAAACGATGATTTATGCTGAATGTTTTTAATTTCATTATCTTTAATTATCTTTAGGGGTTGATTTTGGTTAGCGATTTTAGTTTGTTACGGTTGAGGCAAGTATTTACATATTAGTGTATAAATATGAAATTCAAACTGTTACTGCAAATACACTAATGATCAAAACACTGTATTTAACATCACAAAAATGACTCAAAATTACAGAAGAATATTATCTTAGTTTGATTTGATTATAAACGTTAGACAAACAACCAAATATAATCATATAAGGAGGTGGGTCAATTTCTTCAGATGGCATTGCACGTTTTAAAAACACTAGCCACAAAAACACAGTGCACACATATGACATTAATTATAAACCATATATTATTGCTTTTTTCTGGCTGGTAAATTTTTACATTCACATGGAAAATATACTTATTTGTTTTCATTCTCCTTTTTCTCTCTTGTCCCTGTTTTGTGTATTATAGTTTATTTCGTTGCTATATCAGCAGATTTAGCTCGATTTCTTTTTAATATTTTCGGTGCTATTCATTATAAAGGCCTAATTATTGTATTTGAAATAAATTTCTTAATTATTCGAACACGAATTTGCTACTAAGTATTGATTAGGTAACATGGTAACACGAATCTTATCTATTTAACCAGTTACTGCCAAGAGCCGAAAATGCATTTGTCCATAAGTGGTAACACGAATCTTATCTAGTTAACCAGTTAGTATGTTGCTTATTAAGTTGAATTCTCAAACTACAACTTGTTAACTTGTTATTGTTGTACAGTTTAAACAGGTAACAGGTGGCATTTCAAGCCAGTTTTTAGTCTTTTAATATTTATTTTACCGAAAACGTTTCGCGAATATTAGCTAGACAGCTTGATAATTATCGCGAACAAGAAGTTGTTAACACGAAACAATTCGCAAACGTTAACAGGTTATCTTAAGGCAGTTTTATACCATCATACGTTCAAATAAAATTTGTAGCAGCTAATTATAAGCTATGTGAGAGCGCAGCACGCGCATTCAGACCAGGCGTTGAATTGGAAATAAATCAACAAAGCATGTTATGTGGTTTACGATTTTTTTTATAATCAAATAAAATGGACACCGTGTCATATATAGGTTTCACATGAAATTGCAACTTTGCCACTTATTACATAATTAACTTTATATATCATGATAATATATTCATAATGGAAATGCAGTAAATGCGAGCCGAATGAGAACCAAAATCCTGCAATTATCGATGTTGTAGATTAGGAACCAAGATATGTGTTTTAGTGTATGTAGTCTATTGATAGTGTGTTTCCTTCCCTGTGCTTGTTACGCTCATTAGCCTAATCAACCAAAGCAAAACATCAACTATAAAGATACATGTGTTAATTGTTTGTGGTGTCTTTAATTGATCTTAAGATTTTATTATTCTGCTTTTAAAGAAGATGCCAGTAATAATAAATCTGCTTTGTAGGATTTCTTGCCGCAACAAACATGTTAAAACTTTTTTATAGAACAGAATCTTTTTTGGAAATATGCCTATTTGCTCAAATTAGAAGCCAACTTATAAAATTAAATGGGCAATGTGGTAACTGAAATCAAGATCTCTAGAATATTTAGCATTTTTAACATAATCAAATCTCCGAATTATTACTTCATCCTGTCAAATTCATACAATTCGTTCAAATAACAAGGTGCCGAGTCAGTTTTGCTAATTCGGTTAGTTGACCACGTAATGTTTATCTACAGTCATATGAAAAAGTGACCGCGATATATAGACTAAATTTTAAGTGTATGCACATGTTGTATACATGAAATATATCAAATAATAAACATGACCTACTCTATATGATTATATTATAGTTTTGTTTCCATTCCGATAACCCGATAAATTCCTCCGCGTTGCCAGATAAATTTTCTCCATCCACGGCACCTAAAATTCTCTATTTAAAATATGAAATTATATATTATTTACATCACTCATTTTACGTTATCATTAGGATGATCCCAGTTGTTTGATCCAATAGTGAGATGCATTTAAATAATTTGAAAAAATTACATTGTACACATATATCATTTATTAAACACATTGATTCTATCTGATGTAAATATAGTTAAATTTCTTGTACTATTACATCAATAGTGACAATACATGTATTACTGTGTAATGTTAAAACAATTGTAGCGAATTTGCTCAAGGCAATTGGCTAGCTTTGCATTGGCCTCAAATTTTGATTATTTCCCTCGTCATCGAAAAAACCCAGGTTATGTCAACACCCTAGGCGGCACACACATAGAGGTGATTTTGTCCTTGTCGTCGTCTTCCTAGGTCTCACAATTCCATATCTGTTCTTAAATTTAAGTTTTCGTAAACCAATGTGCTGGCATAATATGGCGATATGGTCGGAAAAGATCTCGATAAGAGTTTGAATTATAATAGTGTAATAGTCCCTGATATAAAGTAATTTTTCAAATTCATAATAATATTTCCTATTTAAGACGGTCTAAACAAAGAACAACATGTTGAGATTCAATACATTTCTATGTCAATTTTCCATGTTTCGAACATGTTATTTGGACAGTTTACCGCTAAACTTGAACGAATGCAACGGTTGAACAGTGAACATACTATATCACCAAATAGGCACTTTTTTCAGATAAACTGATACTATAAAAATAAAACTTTGGATGTAATATTAATTTCTCTAGAATAATGACACTTTCAGAAGATTTGCGCTGTAAATACATAATGGTTTTGAATTGAATAAAATATATTTGCATTACTTTGTAACAGAAAATGATAACAGTGAATTATTTATATTAAAATAGCATTCAACGCATTCTATTTAGACACACATATCATTTATTTGTTTAAAACAATGCTTATTGAATAATTAATGCATCACGTTGGTAGAGTTATTATATCAAATCAGTGGGGACATTGATTTACACAAGCAACGGAACGAGACAAATTTGTATTTTTCACATATGAATAAATCGAAATTGTTATGTAAAACGCTTTAGCACCGGCAGTTAAAGCAGTATACTATTCTAAAAATCACAATGTTGGCTGGTTATAGAAGGTATATAAAATGCTGTTTACATTGGAATGGGAATATGCAACGTGAAATATGTTTATGATAGAATGGTTACATTTGGCAGTATTTAAGCGCTGTTCATTATTCTGAAATTTTCCATCGACTAATTATTTGCGATGATATAACGACCACTTTTCGACCTTAGAGAATTAAAATCTGAAAATATGGCTAAGAACATTCCAACCACTGCTGGCATATTGAAGCGTTAGTTTTTATAATTGGTATTTTGTAAAATTGACATGCAAAGACCTACTTATTTATTTCATTTTGGTTTAGATTTGCTGTTTGGATATACTGTCCTTTCCGGCAAAGTGCGTGCAGCACAGTTAACAGCGATGTTAAACTTTCATATTTGCTCTATGGTTGATACGCATTTGTAATTCAATCTTAAAATACCTATTCATGATGCTTATTGTCATAACAATCTAGAGTTATGGCCTTTGACATACCTAACCGTGACCATATACACTTAATCGGTTCTCTTACTTGATATGATTTTATCCAATCTCCATTAACGGTTTGTTGAAATACCATCCGATCGAAATTTGAACAACATCCAGATAGCAATATTCATAATGGAGTTACGACCTTTAAATGGTAAAACATTGTTTTTTCGTGTTTTCCTCTTTCTTCTGCAGCATACATTTACTACACCTAATTAGAATGCTTATTTGCATAATAATTGAAGGAGCAGGTTAATCATCATACTGATCGCTCTATTCATTCTGATGTGATGACCTTTGAGTTGTGACAATAGGGTTGTATTAAACAAGACAGATCTCTCACTTGCACATTTGTGATTCCATATTTACCAAGCCTGCTCACAAAGTGCATTGAGCGAAATAACTCGACAAAGTTTCATAAACATTTAGAATGCATTATTCCACCAGAAGTAAAAGTTTGACAAACAAAGTTTTGGCCAGTTCTCGAACTGGAGCGTTTCTTATCACGTATTCAGGAAATGGTGTTTGACATACATTTCGCTGTGTAATTCCGTATTCTATTTCAATAAACAAAATATATCGAAAACGTTTCAAAGTCTGTCATATTGTAACATTTTGTTTGAAAAAAGAAATGCCCCTTGAAACTTCAATATGCACCATCTCTATACATAACTCAACATCATATTATCAAGCTTAATTCATCGTTTAATAGTAAAAATAACGCTGCAGTTAAATCAGTCTTACTCATAATTAATAATAATTTAATCACAATATTTACTGTGAAGAGAATGTAGAAAGTTTTAAGCAGGCGAAAACCGAAAGCAAGGTCAAGATTACATTTTTATATTATTATATTAAATATAAAATTACTGCATGCCTGTTTGTACGATATAGTGGAACATGAAAACAATGTTAACAAAGACTTTCGATATTTATTGTGGAAATTACAAAGGTTGAAGAAAAGTAGGACAAAATAAACAATAAAACGTGTAATAAATTGACAAAAATGCATAATCCCGACATTTGCCTTCTGAAACAAATAAGCAAAACAATGATCAATATGTTTTTATCACTTGAGTGTAAAGGTTCACGAACAGAATCATTTTGTATTCAATTCATATAGAAAACATTCATACGAACGAATTAGCATGTAATGGTCAGCCTAACTCTACACCATGCACACCTCGTCTGTTCTGTACAATTCATTCTATAGAAAAAGTAGTTCAAAAAACAACATCATTTCTATGACAAAAGGTACAAATGAATCGTTAAACAGGTAACTTATTAAAACAATATTGACAAGCACGTATTAACACATCTTCTCAGCTTTGAAATTGAGTAGCAATACGAACTTGACAAGCGAAAAAAAGTCATGACAATTACGTTACAAGCCCAAATTTGAGCCAACATCATCAGTAAAGTTATTTCACAAAGTATACCAAAATATAATTATTCCTTCGCTTACAGGTGATGTTGGTATCCGGTCGTTAGGTACTTGCAACTAAGTATTTATTATCAATTAAATGATATTGTTTTGCGTTATTGTTCATTGTTTTCAAGTTGATGCGAGCTCTTATGAGGTATATATAATCTAATTTAGTAACATTGGTGAATTATGGAACAAGTTTGTGGTTATGACCTTGCCTGTTATTTAAAGACCCCAGTAGACTCGAGTTCCAGTGATATTATTGTTCACTGACCATTCTAAGACGGTAATCCCATCATAAAACGGTAAAGCAATAAGGATAACGGTATGGTGTGTGTGTGGTGTTTGTATTTCTGTATGCGATGTAAGATTGTTTTTGTTTTTTGTGTTTGTGTATTAGCTGTTAGTATGTTTGTGTCTCTAGTTCATTGTCGTTTTGACCCTTGCTTTGTGCCCCTAAACAGGGTTTACCTTTTGAATTTTCGACTTCAGGACTTGTTTTGTATTTTCTATTGTAACAGTATATTATGAGTTTGGGGCTCGGCCTACGCAAAAAGCTTTACAGTAAGATGTTTACCAGTTTAAAATCAGCTATTAAAATTGGTGTTTTAGAACATTCATCTACTTTGATACAAATTATCGTTCCTAAAATAATAAATAGGCTTCTTCGCAACAGCGAGTCTGGAATGCCTGGCAATTCAAAGTTCGAAAAACTTAATTAACACGCATAACAGTTTAATTTATTTCCTTTAGTTTAGCAATCATCAGAATTAAAAAAAAAAATTATGTAAACTGTTCCATCAAAATACGCTAAGCATAATTATAACAGGGCATCACCAACTTTTAAGAAGAGCCGTTTGTTAATTGACCAATACACAAGCGTGTAAATTGTATAATGTTTCAAAGATCTGGCATTATATTAATCAAATGAAATACTTTGTTAACGTTAAATTGACGTTGGTAAAAAACAGTCGAATGTATTAATTTTGAAAAGAAAATCTTAGTGAATGACAATGATCTTCGTCTGTTGAGAAAAGGGCATTTTCGACTTTCAGTAAAGTGTACAAATGTTCATTTAAATATGGTGAAGCTTTATATAAAAGATCGTTGACAACAACGACAAAGTCATAACAATACATAAACATTTTTCTTCGAAAAAAACAAAACAGACAATAACATATGATGATGCAATTTCGGTTATAACATGTACATACCCACTTAATACAATACACACAGGTTAATTCATACAACAACATGCATATGAACATGATTTGCTTTCTAACTGTTACCTGTTATTGAAACATTCACATATGCCCACTAAAACTCGTCAATAAAATTGAAAAGTTTTCATTGTACATATGACATACTGGTAGTGATTTGAAACAAATTATCATATGCTATCCTTCAAATAACCTTTAATCTTATAATGTAAAGAATAGGAATGCCAGTTGTTATCTGTTTATGATCTGATCAATTTTCCTTTTCGAGCCCACATTTGGAGTGTTCATTGCTGTCAGTGGGCGACGTGCAATTTGAAGTACATGTCGAGTTTCTCTTGTCGGAAATACTTAGTCTTGTAACAATCGTATTGTCGGCATTTCCCGTATCACGCGAATCATTTCTGCGTCTAAACAGTGAGTGCATTTCATTCTCATAAAAAGAAGATCTCCTTCTCATTCGTAGAAGTTTATTGTACATTCTAATATAGCCAAGTTTCACTTCGGATCTTCTCACGGCGTATATAACAGGATCGCATATTGTGTTTAATACGACGAACAGGAACAAAATCGAGTTGACTAGCCGCAGTCTGTCAAGAGCAGCTTTATTCATTTCGGAATAAGCTGGATTCCATATGTACAGAACGGTGTGGTATAATCCTATTGGGCACCAACAAAGTGCAAATGTCCCAATTATAAGGAATGTTGTAACAATGGCTTTCATGGAATGGGAACTTTCCAACCGATTGTGGCGGTCATCCCGAACGAGTTTCCTCACTTGATAGCATATCCTTGTGTAGATGATCAAAAGGCCCAGTAGAACAATGAAAATAAATATGACAATGACAAGTTCGTAGTTAAATGTTGTTCTATTCACAGTATTAACATGATCACAAAATGTTGCTTCTTCTTTCCGAAAGCTAGGTAAACTTACAAATAAATCCAACGCTCCTAAGAATATACTTGTCATCCACAAAGCTGCAATGATGATTTTCACTTTTTGCTTGGAGAAGAAGCGATCGTAATACAATGCCTGCATAATGGCGACGTAGTGGTCTACAGCCATCAAGATAAGGTTGAACAATGTTGACGTCAGCGCAATATTGAGGAACATCCGATTCAGAACAGGCGTGCAAGGGAGGCGGCGATTTATAAGCATGAGGCTCTCATGAAGAACACAGGAGAGTACAACCATGATATCAGATATTCCCAAGTTAACGATCAGAGTGTTATACGATGACCATCGCTCGCGAGGAACGTTTAAAGTAGCCAGTATTGAGAACACATTTGCTAAAAATCCGAAAACCATCAATACTAGCTTAAAAAGCTGCGTGGGCTCTCTATAGCCTTGATATTCACCGCTGTTGCTTGACGTTCTGTTATTATGGTTCTCTGTCACATTATCCATTACGGTCATTGTCACCAAGTTGATTATTAAAGTTGTTGTATTGTACATATTTAGTCTTACTTTCTTAAAGCAAAATTGCTTTGCTTTGTTGTCAACGTGTTCTTCTACTCTTTATTTATCCGTTTTTATTCATAATTTCGTTTTTATCATCCATATTTTTACCTACTTTATTGTTTGAAGATACTCTTATGAACCTTTCTTGTAACCTATTGTTCAACTAATTTAATTGTTTTCTTTTTGTTCAAACAGCTGCCTGTTTTGTTCACCCTTATCATGTTACTTTATCACTTCATTATTTTGATCATGTTCTCATCTTATACGTTTTTATTTAAACTGTAACCTTATCCTTCTTATTTCCAAAGTCACTCTATATTTCTTATTTCTATTGTCATTTTACATTAAGTATTTCTACTGTCGTTCAATTGTCTTATTTCTTTCGTCCTTTGATCTTTATTCCTCGAATAGATATTTGGTTCATCATGATTCTACTGAACATTCAGTGCATTTTATGTCCTGCACTTTGTTTATACTCAGATTCCTGACGGTAAATTTCTCTAATCGTTCGACATCCTGAAAATAAACAAATGCATTTCACTAGAATTGGTTCTTCCAAATGAATATTTGATATCAAAGTGGCTGCAACATATTATAATTCAGGAAAATCAACGTTTAATTCTGAGCGTGTCTGTTGAATATATCTAGGAGTACATTTGCAACTATGACAATATGATGCGCAAGGTACTGTTGATTGACGAAAGCATATGAAAGGCAATATTTGGGTTATTCGTTCACAACATATATATGTGCAATACAAAGTCTACTTTCGTTACTTCAACCTTTTATATCTTAAAACCAGTTTTACGTATGTAACGTAAGGACAGTCTCCATGTCGTTGTAACGTCTGACATCTAATGATCCTACTTGATGACTGTCAGTTTGATACCTGCGTATTTAAGGGTTAGTTTGATTTGTTTATTTTGCTATTTTTATTTTTATTACATGTAGACAAAAACGTATCAAATCTGTGAAGAAATTATTCAACAATGTATTGATTTCATTCTCGCCAATGAAAGTAAGTTTGATAGTTAAATTTACCTTTAGACAAATTGAAAGCTCCTGATATGCAGTGTTCCATACTGTTAACATTATTCAAGAGAAACAATGGGGTTGTGTTGGGTAATTTATGACATACTTATCCTACGTGATAATATAATTTAAAAATCTACAAACATATCTAATTAAAATACCTGAAGAAAAACATTCAGCTTCATTGCTTTGAATGTAACCCACTTTGCTAAACTTTGCTTTTACAGTAATCCTAAATAGACAAATTTCTTTACGGTCAGAAATGATTATAATGATAATTAAAAAGGTCACAGTTCGCTTGTAAATATCGGTCATTATCGCACAGTACTGATCTACTTATTTATGTTAAATATAAAACTGTTTAAATCATTTCCATCAATCTACTTGACTAATAACAACTATTTTGTCACAATACCTCTGTTAACAATCATATAAAAAAGCTGTCACAAGACAAACTTTTTGCCAAAAGGCGTTAGTAACGCTATTTGAAATCTATAAGTGAATGTTTATTGTTCATTCATAAAAGTTAGTAAAATCTAAAGAAATGAAATAGAAGTGTTGCCAACAGGAACTCTGTAGATGAGTCCCTATAAACGAACTTCATTGTTATATATTGTATTGTGTGTTCCTTGATGATTGTTGCGTTGTGTTTCTTGATGACTGATTTTTGATTTAGTGTGTAATCTTTGTTGTGTGTCTTATCGTGTTGCTTGTTGTCATATTGTGTGTGTCTTCTTGATTGTTGTATTGTGTGCTTTTTGTTGATTGCTGTAGTGTGTTTTTTTTCGATTGTTGTATCACGTGTTTTTGATGCTAGTTGTATTGCGTGGTTTTTTTTCCTTGTTGTATTGTGTGTTTTTGTTGCTTGTTGTTTTACGTGTTTCATGTAGCATTTGCTGTTTTTGTTGTATTGTGTATTTCTTGTTGATTATCTCACTTTATATAAAACCTTGATTTTATGTTTATTAAAAAAATGCTACCTGATCATCCCTATTGTTGTCATTATAGTATTAACATATATTCAGTATTCCTTGTTTGAACAAATATGAATCGACATTAACTGTTGATGATATTTTTTAGAAGTAAAACAACATAAAAGTACAATGGCAAAAGTTGGTATAAGGCAAAACTTCTACATAAATTTAAACTGAAAAAATCAGTAAGATTCACGTGCCATGAAGAAGAATTAGCTTAATTTTGAACCTCCACAACAGTTAAAGGTAGTGCAATATACATATAGTTCTTCAGTTACAACAAAAAACAATTACGGATGGATATTATTTTATTATTATTAGTATTATTATTATTATTATTATTAGTATTATTATTATTATTATTATTATTAGTAGTAGTAGTAGTAGTAGTAGTAGTAGTAGTAGTAGTAGTAGTATCATTATCATCATCATTCCGATAGCTCTAGCCCGCTTATTACAAACAAGAAATACCAGCCAGATTTTATCATTTTATGCATTTAAAGCCTTTTTTATGAATGTAAAACATTCAAATTGCAAGTGCACATCTTAATCTTAATTAGATTTGAAAAAGTAGGACAGATGCCTGTCACTCTATTGCAAACACAATTTGGCTCATTTTTTTGCACCTGTCAATAAGTCGATAAAATTATCAATTATTCTAAGTTGAGACGATACATAAATACTTTCGTATTTCGGGGATCATTACTCATTTCTATACAAAATAATAGACACATTTAAGTGTACACGTTATCGAGAGTAATCATAATTAAACGTGCATATTCGTCGGTGTACACTAAACCGAGTGTTCAAGTCTGTATCAATTGACAGGTACACCAGTTATGTCCATTTTATAATAATATTAAAATGAAAAATTCAGGAACTTAGTTATCCATATGCCTAAAATAAGGGATTATGTTATAGTCGTTGCTACATCAAGTGCTCATAAACAAAATCATGTGCCCAGTTGGGGCAGCAATGTGAGGTTTGTTTGTTAATAGTAAAAGTAAATTTTGTTGTTATGTAACTTGACAACTGTATATGACAATTGGCATCAGGAAGAACACCTCAAAAAAGAAAAAGAAAATGGTGTTAAAGCGCTTTTACAAAACATGTAAAGAACCTAAACTTTAACAGAAAGTATGTTCAAACGAGAATTTGACAATTGTATGAAGTAATATTTGTATTTAAGTGGAAAAAAAACAATTCGATTTGGAAAAAGTTGCTAATTTGATTTCCTAAATAACATACTTTTGGAACAATTGTTGTTTAAAGTTACTTTGAAAATTAGTAATACCGTGTCAGTATAGTTTATCATTGAAAGTTTTAAAACAATATTTAAAATTCTTCATTGTAGAGAAAAAATAAGAATAAAGTATGTTGTAAAATCACGTGAACGTGAAAATCGATAGGGATATCCCGTTGAATAAGTTCTGCAAAATGACCACCAAATATTCTTAATATTGTCAAAAGTGTTGGAAAAACCCTTTTCGATATCAACAATTTGCATGATTATCTTAGTTTAAAAGTATTCATGATAAACTGAAGTTTGAGTTTCAAATAAAATAATATATAACCAACAAAAGACAATTTGTGAAACTCCCAACAGGTTTCCGTGATCTGTGACATCAACATAATCTTAAGCTTCTAAGGGTTCTTCTCTATTCTGTCTTTTTATTGTTTTGTGCTTATATATCTTGTCTATTTTTCATATAATTTGACCCATATAAATTATTTCTGTTCATGCACAAGTTGTGCACAAATTGTAATATCCGAATAAATGGTGTATGAACCAACATAATCTTACTGGAGAAATTTTAAAAAATATGAAATATTAATAAACTTTTAAATGTTATCATCAGTGTGTGTTTTGTAAATATACTATTGCACGAGTTTGCCGTTGTATTGTTAATTTTGTCACATTGATCACTTTGTTATCGGCCAAGGCACATGCTAGTATGGATCCGTGTTCGACAATGTTTCAGATGAAGGGAAAGATTTTGTACTGATGAGAGCACAATGTATGACATATTGTTTAATCCACAGCAAATAAATGTATAACTCCTTTTTTAACCAAGTCACAAACTCTTCAACTTATTTATTTCAGAACTGTTTAATGTATACTGCTTAAATATTCTTAACTATTTATACAAGTATAATAATGACAATATCATCTAAAAACAATACTTTGAATATCATCTAAGAATTTTACCTTGAGAGGCAGTGTGGTGAGCATCAAATTTCAATTTGTACAGACGCCCCACTTGAAAAACAAAATCAATGAACAGCCAGTAAGTTTGTTGGCAGTGGATTGGAATGTGTCTGCGTGTAAAAATAATTTTAATTATTCAATAAACATGTACCAATTTCGATCTCTATACATGTTTTGGTCATACATAAAGAGCAAGAGAATATTGACTATGAAATAGTTTGAATAGTGTGTCTCTTAACAGGGAAATCGTTTAATGTAGTCTGTTAGATTTCATTCTGGGAATTGCATTGGGCTTTGCGAATAATAAATGGAGCGAATGAAGGAATAGAAAAAGACAAGTGTGTCACTTTTCATCAAATCCAAAGAGAGCAAAACGCGAAAACTAAACCTCTCCGATATCAAAATAAATATTAAAGATTTTTAAACACAAAAGTTAAAATTTAATTTATAATGGGCAAATTATTTAACAATGTGCCATTACGAACTGTTTACTCATTCGCATAAGTGAAAACAAAAAAAAGCATGAACGTTCATATATTCATCTTTGCCTAATTCGGCCTATTAATCAAACAATTGAGGGATTGCACTTTTACAAAACGAGCTGATGAAAGTTGAAAGACATTGATTTTGCCCTTACTTTAAGAGCTATGGTTTATTAAACTTTGCAAGATAATTAAAAAAGCACAACATTGCAACTAACATTAAATTATATTTCAATAATAGATAGGGTGTCTTGTTAGCGCATTTTCTTCTCATCTAGGCGACCGTGGCTCGATTCCCAGCCTGGGCGCAGGTAAATTTGGTAAGTGGTCACCAAGCCGGACAAGTGAGTTTTCTCCGGGAACTCCGATTTCCCCCACAACACAAGACTACACTCTTGTGCATAATCCTGCCAACGAGAGTGGCTTAGTACAAGTTATCATATCACAATCTTTGTAAAGTGTATAAAGTTTACAATAATATTAAATAGCCAAAAATAATTTTCACAATACACATATCGTTTCTTCAAAAAGAATGGAGTTTCAATTGAAAACTGTTTTTGAATAGCGAAAACGTTGTAGAAAAAAATGGAAAACATTTTTTTCTTTACTGTAAAGCGACTCATTCATCCTTGTATCCATGTTGATAACCAATTGCTTTTGTTTTTATATAATGCGCTTAATGTAAACTTGTAATGAGTTGATGTACAAACTAAACACATATCATACATTGTACATATATTTAAGTGATACGCACCACGACCAATTAAATCCAACACCCACAGCTGTCGTCTATTTTATGAACACAATACGCATCTTCTGAAATCCTTGCACGATGACTGCTCGTTTGGGATTGATCAGTTCTGCTCTTCAACTGTTATTTTATAAACACAGGTTTAGGAAACCGGAGCTTAGTAGTTCATGAATAATGAAAACAATTAATGATTTTGAATAGCAATCGGATATTGTTTAAATTATTTGCACATTCAATAAACTGGCTTGTAGATGCGTCGTTGTGTTTTTGCCTGACAAATTTGAAACAGCGGTTTCAGCCGTTCGTTCATCTTAAATAATTTAAAACTTTTTGTATGCATTGAAATGGCAAAGTGAAGAAAAAAATCATGACTATTATGAAACAGAATAATGATTAACAATTAACCTTGCATGCTTTACCACTATTTAATTCAATTTAAATTTTTAACATAGACGTGTATGTTGTTGTTTAATTGAACTGTTGCTGTTTATGGTCGTTGTAGTGTTGTTGTTTTATTATTTTTGGGGGGTGGAGACGGTCGTTGACAGTTTAGGGTCCAATGCATTGAACTAGACATAAAGTAGCGATAATGATTAAACTAAGTTATCATAGTTATTCATTTGCATCGTTTTTCTTCATTGTGTTTTAGTCGAAAATATGAGTGTTGTAATGTTAAACAACGTTTTTCTTGCTCAAACGAATATGCTGTTATAATAAGCATCGTCCAATATAGCTTTTGATTACGGTAACGATATATCTATCTTGGCCTCGATCGAAAATAAAATTATTTTCAATAACTACGGCATAATTTTATATCATATACATATAAAATGTATTTTTACGAAAACACCTGTGACCTATGTACCTACTGTTATAGCTCACGTGTTTCTGTTTCATATTTGTTATTTTATTTTATTTTATTTCCTGTTTCAATTCACAATTCATATACAAAAAAAATAACGTATCATTATATTTCTATTCTTCAAACATGATTTGTCGATGATTTCATGCTAAACGCTGTTAAGAGGCACAATACATACACTTGACATACAACTATGAACACCACTAATACCAATACCACAAACAAACCACAGACTCATCAAAATAGCTTTACCAACAATTGATAGGATTAAAGTATTGGAACCAACAGTTAACTGCAACATGAATCTACCTGGGGTTTAAACTAGTTTGTATGATTATAAGTTCCTACTTTATCAATTGTTTAATTTTTCAACTTTCGTCCAATTAAGGACTTTAGCAAAGGTAGTACGAAAACGTAAGACCTCATTTAAGATGAATAGTACAAACTTACAATAATAAATACAGCTCCTTGTTACGGATCCTTTTTTGTGGTTAACTGATTATTTGTTTGACAACTGGATAAGGTCAAATATTAATCTAAACTAAAATGAATTGATAAGCTATGTTTAATAAATATTTCCGCTGGACTCTTTAATTAAACTAAATTACGTAGAATTAATGAATGAGAGTCACAAAATGAGTTAATGGCTGCAATTTGAACTGTGCCCATTATCAATACAACTAAATTGAACCTTGTTTCATTCTAAATATTGTGTACCTGTGATCCTCTGACATTATCAATAATCATTTATTATGCATTGTTTCACTGCCGTCTTTATAATGTTAAAGATCATATGCGTTTAAGATAAAATGCATTTTCCGTAATACAAGAGAAATGTACACCCTGTCGTGTTTCAATGGAGCAATATACTAATTAAAAAGTCAGTCAGTTACGGTAGTGCAGACGTTTTTAATACAGTTACTTTACCCAAGTAAGTCAACTTTCGCTGTTCTCATTGCATAAGACAGTGTTCAATGATTTAAACTTTGGTAATAATTTTAGCTAAAATATATCCTCATTGCTTTTCGAAAACACAGTTTCGTTCCTAATGTTTGGACGTTTCCTGAAATGAGTTGATAGTATTAAATGCATTTAATATGAACGAGCGCCACCACTTGTTTTCAACAACATTGATACAAAAACGTTAAATTGACTAATTAGAAGGATCAATTGACGGTTTTGGTAGGTAACAGTAATAACATTTCTTACTCGGTTTAACAACACTTGTATGTATGTCGATTCGAGGCCATTAAACTCACTTCATTATTTCATTCATAGTGATCATGGTAATTCACTGAGGTTGTTCGGTGAGCGCAGTGGTTAGCGCACTCGTTCTCCAGCAGGGCGTTTGTGAGTATGGTTTGTGGTCACCAAGCCGCTCAATCGTATTGCCAAGGGAAGTCCGGTATTCCATACAACACAAGACCACAAGAGTGATCAATATAAACTAGTAATAACTATATTCACAATTTTTATAAATAACTAATTTATATTTATCCCTAAAACATTGTATTCCACACACAATAAAATACAATTGTTAACATATTAATATCACAACAACTCAAAGACAATTTTAACCAAAGTACAGCTTAGTAAGATACCTGTACTCAAAGACTTTCTCAGCGGGAGTTACTTGCATATCAATAAATAATGGATAGAAACACTTGGTATACATGAAAAACTGATAAATAGTGGGAACAAACGAATTTAAATGTATGTAGATGTTCTAACGACACAAACTTAAGATGTTTCCAATATAAATACCTAGAAAGAACAATTCCGTGTATTAAGTTCGTTTATAGATGCATTAATGAAATAAGTTACTTAACATTTATCAAATATAAGCTTCGGAAAGGCAGTGACGGAAACACCTAGCGATTCCAACTTTTTAATTATACACATGTTTTTGCTGAAGGGCATCGCCTTTTCAAGAATAACCACTTCAGATTCCGAATGATCACAAAAAAGGGACACTTTACTGTGCATTTATCCAAAACAAAAAAATGGACCTAATCAACGCCCTTGCACGGCTGTGATAGTAGTAAACTTTTTTATTAAGATTCACCTTTCTATATTCCGATTGACCACTATGAAGTAATACGCTACCGAATGTGATTATTAAAAAAATCACGAAATATTCTCAAACATGTTGTTGATGATACAGTATTTAATTTACACAGATATCATATATGCATTGTATTTTTATTATACTGCTTCATCTGAAATACGATCACACAAACATCCACGTTAGGATGTTCCTTGGCCGATAACACCGTTATCTGCGTGAGAAAATCCTCTGTAGTAAGATGCTTACGTTCAAAAACACTCAGATGATACAAGGTTAATATCAAATATAAGACAGGAGGTAATGTAATTTTGCCATTTAACCATAACTTGCTACGCAACGTATTTCATGCCTTGCATCAGCACTACATTTGTGAAAAAATAGATCATGTTCACTTTCTCTCCGAATAAAGGCTATCGATTCTTAAATAACTGAAACGGTACCGAACAATTGTTCCTTTGGCGTATTTAGCTGTTTTAGGTAATGCTGTTTAATTTGAAACGTACATGAGTGTAAACATTAATTGATAATGTTTGATGAACATAAACTTGTACATAACAAGTTTACTCTTTGACGAATGATGTTAATCAATCATAACCGGCATTGTAGTTGTTGGTATCTGGATCTGAATCTAGCAATTGCAATATAATCAGTTACCAATTGCCAATATTTATCATACTGACGCTGTATTTAATTCACTCATTCTACGTCATCAATGGCATGATCACTGCTATTACAATAACCAAATCAATGTGAAAGATATTTGAAATTCTTTGCAAAGTTGTAAAATCAACTGTAGATATACAATATAGTATGTTAGCATTGCTATTTTACTTAAAGTACTATATTAATGGTGATAATATCTTGATAATATCTTGAGATTTTTAATTGAGCAAGGTGGCAAATATCTTACTGATCAATTCTGCCAATAAAACCTAGGTAGAAATATTCATCATCGTCGTGGAGTTTTCACTCTGAAAATATCATTCTAACAAAAAACAATCCAATGTAAAAACGTACTATTTTAGAAACTTGTAAGAGTAGAATTTGCAATACTGCACAACGGAAGTAAGTATTTTTTATTCCAAACAAAGAATTCAAAGCATTTTATTTTGGCATACATAATAAAAATAATGGTATGTTTTATACAATTCTTTGTTGTTTATATAACGCAGACGTTAGAAGCATCAATATTGAAATTGCACAAGGTTGCGTCGTATATCTTCCAGTGGGGGATTTACGATTTGTTTCCGCTCAACTCAGTATAAGGAAATCACCCTTCAATACTCGTTATAGCAGAGTAACATGTTCACATTTATAGGAAATAGAAAAAAAGCAAATACATTGTTGCAAGTCTGGAATATTCATTAAGAAGAGCATACAGTATAAATCCTGTCACATTGATTTTTAGATCTAAAGTATTCAGTTTTGTCAGGAGATATTGAAGAAAAACATCCATTTCCTGGCGAAAAGCGGTCCCTTACCAGTGTAAAACAGTTGATAAAAAAGGGGAAATAAGTGCGAGTGGATTTACATGATTTTATAACGGAAATTAATTATTTATTTCAAACCAGACATGGATTGTAGCCGCCGATCTTCAAAAGGAATGCAAATAATTATTTAAAGCATAATGATTGTAATATATGAACCATTGTTGCAAGGCGATAGACATACTGTTATAATGAATGAAATCATATTTGTCAGGAATGACATTTTAATTGAATCCATTACATTTCTGAATATAACAATATTCCTTTTACATCATTTTATACCAAACAGTAATTCTAATTATTTATAAAAAATGAGCATTCAATACATTATTATTGGCCACAAAAACTGATTTGTTTTAAACAATGCCTTTGTGATTAACTACTGCAGACACCCAGGTAGAGATGCATGATTTCAAATTAAGTGATTGGAATCCTTTTACAACGAACAACGGACCTAGCCAAGATAGAATTGAAACATGAATAAAACGCTGTTAAAGCAGTGGTATAGTTTCAAGAATCGCAAAGTAATATTAACTGTTACTAACGCCTATAAAATCAATAAAACAACGACATACAAAAGAACGGTCGACCTGATCGCAAAGCTCAATGCTTATACATATGTACGATTTGATCTATAAAGCAATATTATGAATTCAAACATGGAGTATCTAATTATTGGATGTGCATAATATTAAAATCAATGTTGTTTTGGGGTGTCAATTACAGAATTTCTCTTCCTGTCTAAATTTAAGACACATATATAATATGATAAATTTAGAATACTTGATATTTGTGTCAAAACACACCTTAATGAAATAATAAATGAGTAAATTTAGAATGTTATTAAATTCTTCAAGAATGTTGAAAAAAAAACAATGTTTAACCAAACAATCTAAAGCTCCGCATTCTGATGACCACTCTTTATCTAGTGCGCCTCATTCTGGAAGCCATTTACCTGTCTCATGAGGAGGGTTTGAAATTGGTTGCGCTCATTACTAGATAAAATGACCAATCAGAATAACGATAAAAGCTTGAAACTTTACAGATAAATGTTTAATTGCTAATCGTCATTATGAAACCTCCAGATTAAAATGAATTATCCTGAAAAAGTAAAAAAATATCTTCGTACTAAAGTCTCATAGGACCGGATGTGCTCGAGCCCCAGTATAGAGAAATGTCGAGCAAGAACTGATCACTAGCATTTTACATACGTTTACGTTATCTTTGCAATTTGGAACTTCAATTTTAAACAATTCGATAAGAATGTTATTGGTTTGGAACTTTAGATGTCTAGTTAATGCTTTCAAGTGAAGGGCGATTTTGATACTATTTTTTAATAAATTATCGACTTTTTAAGTTATGCAAAACAAATATGGTGGTGTTTAATTTCTAACCGCACAATGTACCCCATACAGACACACCAACACACACATAGAAACAAGACCAAATGGAAATATACCCGAAAATCGAGAACCAAGTATCATATAAGAACACTTTTACTTGAGGTTGGCTAGAATTTCGTTTCATTAATCTGCAAACTGTTGTGCCAGGAGCTTTTCCCCGATTGGGACTTGTGCATTTTTTGGTAACTGATTGCTTCTCATTTCGGTGCAATATGAACACATTAAGAACATTCCAGGGCATACAGATATAACTGTTATGTATAGTTTTTACACCGGAACACATTACAACTCCCAAGCTATTCTTAAACAGGAAATATGCACATATGCATAACAGTTTTGGCGCCTTTGCTTTATTGGTGATAAGTGTGGAGTATTTGTTTTTGTGCTCTATGTCTTTTGCGTTTATCCTGTGCCATTAAACGGGGTTTGTGTTTAAACTTTTGTCTACTGAGCTAGTTTCTGTAGTTGTTTACATAAATATTGGTGGCACTGTCGAATATGATTTGGGCTGAATGTGGATGACTAAATAGCGGGTAGGATTTAATGCCTTTAGAAGGAATACAATAGGTCACCTGCCATTTTATAATACATTGTTATGTGTATGTTGCTTATCTGTCGTGTACACAATGGCCTATGCGAAATACCTTAACCAAAGTGAAAACTAACCCGAAAACGATAGCTATTTGCCGTTTTATTTTACCATAGAATTGCCTCTTTAAGGCACTAAGTCCACAAAGCTAAGCCTGGAATGTTTAAATGTTGGGTTTAAAGTGCAAAGAGGCATTATCATGTGATACCCTTGCAGTACTGCATAAGATGTTTTGCTTGCTTGGAACAATTGCTTAGAAGGTGCTTTCAGCTCTGCGATGGGGGTAATAAATTTAATCCTTTTATTTCGCGAAGGTTTCTGTGGTGTCTTTTTTGTTCTGAATGTTGTGTCTTCCAGGGTGTGCCTGGGCTTATTGCAACAGTCAAATAAAGGGACTTTACACGTTTGAACATTTTTCTGGTTGTCAGAAAAAGGGCTTTTTAAATTAAACAAATATGTAATGTACAAATACTTATATGTCATCATGTTAGGAGAGTATTTTTTGCACTTCAAAATCCCGTAAGTATTTATAATTATAGAAAATCGCATAAAACTGACAAAGGACAATTAATGTTCCGACAAACCTATCGCGTAGGATGTTATTGCAATATTCCTTTCGAAAGCCAATAATCCTTTATAGATATTGAAAATCGCAGAAAACGGCAGTTTGACGCCTAAAAGACTCAAAATCCTACCTTATTTACTACACAGTAAGTTGGTAGTATACGTAATAATATCAATGGGTTTAATGTTTATTAGGGAAATATGAAGTATAAATACAATAGAGAGTATAAACAACAAATCGTATAAACTATTTAGAAAAGAGCAGCTCCTACAATATCAATCTGAAAAAAAAATCTTCAAATAGATATTTTTTCTTTTAACATTACTAAATGACACTCTAATTTAAAATCAATACATACACATGTAAAACTAACATAAATTTTGAGTAATACACTCTAAACTACCTTCTAAATAATGCATTTATGGAAAAAATAATACTACACTATTAACAATATCATCACCGTGTATTTAATAGCTGAAAACGCAAAAAAAACGAGTAAATGATTGGTGAATGATAAAAGATTTTCTGCGATCCACTATGGTCTTCAAGTTTCAAGTGTATTGGCAATATCGGCAATACATAAGCCTTTGGCCATGAACATACACTTAGGATGAGATGTACATAAATTGAAAAGATGACAAATACAATATAAACTAAACAAAAAACAACACACACACACACATACATAATATAAAGAACACAATCATAATTTACTTTATTGTAACTAAGAAGCAACTGCATCAGTGCTGGCAGAACGTCGTTGAAAAGCATTGTAAATATATTTATATACAATTCTTATATTTTTTGTGTTTTTTGAAGACATTAAAACCCTAAATTTATTCAAGGTATTCCATTGATTGGAAATATTAAATTGTTGACGTAAATCATAATAAAAAGGACAAGCAAGCAAAAAATGAAAGTCAGACTCAACCATATTAGTATTGCATATTTTACATTTTCGTTGTAGACGTGCAACATTATTAAACCTTCCAACTTCTATTTCAAGAGAGTGAGAACATAGTCGGAATCTCGATAATGGAATTCTATATTTATCATTAATATTTAAATCGAGATACTTTTCAAATTCAAAATTTACCTTGAATTGTTTATACTAATTTAACTTTGGTTGTGAATGAATGGTATCAGTCCACTGCTGTACATATTGATCGTGGAGGCGTTGTCTTAATGATATAAAACAAGAATTGTTTATATGGTCAGAAGACCAAACATAACTAAAACCGAGGGCGTCTAACACATTCTTGACAGATTTAGACCAGTTATCCTTAGCATTGCAGTAAACAAAACTAGCATCATTAACTTGTTCACAATATATATTATTTATAAGCGAGGTTGGGGAAAATTTGATTTTGCACCAAAATTTAAGTGCTCTGATTTTACATAACAATGTTAAAAGAAATCGTCCTAGCTCTCCAAGAACAGCAGCATTAGAAGTTTGAGAGCGAACTCCAAGAATGTGTTTACAATATTTAAGGTGGAGTTTATCCACCGCTTTCATGTCATATATACCCCAAACCTCACAACCATACATAAGAATAGGAGCAATCATAGAGTCGAACAATAACAGTTTGGTCTTAATGTCGAGTTTAACCCTACCAAAAATTGTTACAAGGTGATTATATGCTTTCAAAGCTTGGTCTTTCAGCGCTTTAACTGCATTTACAAAACTTCCATTGTAATTGAATTTTATGATTGTGAAGCTGCATTGTAGGATTTTGTTCATCGACATTAAAATACTTAAAACAGCAAAGTTTAATCATGCCGATTATTTCCGATAACTCGATTTTAATAACTTAATACAAAATTCACATTATTGGCGTTAGCCTGAACAGGTCTTAGCTAATCTTTACTAAACTTAGTTACAATGTATGTGGGCTATATCTGAATCACGTATGATCTAATTTAACAGATATAAAACATCATTCAATCCTTTTTTTATCCCTTTGTTTGTCAAAAAATGACCATATATTTTTTTTTCTGTTTTTGAACCGAGTATTTCTGAACCTGTCTCTACAAAATTATTAAACAATATTTATTGGTGTGACCAAATTCATCCACTCTAATTAAAAATGTCTGATCTAATATTTTTTGTATATTTTTCAAATCGCGGTGAATTACACTTTTTGTAGTAAAAACACACACGAGAAGTCCACTGTCTCATCAGTCTGTAAGTGTTTTTACTTACATCGTCTGTATTACAAAAGCATAAGCCCGAAGTATTGTGATTGCATTTGTATTTTCGTCGTTCAAACACTTAACCTTTGACGTTTTTACACTATATTTCCCCACTAGAGTAAATTTTGTTTGACGACAGTCCCTTTATGTGGCCTCTTTGCGAAGGGAAGTAACTGCGGCATAACCGCTATGTCAAAGTTACCTTCATTTCGCGCGAGCAGTCCGTCTACTAAAAAAAGTTTTACACTTTATGGAAATGGTTGTTTGAATTGAAATTATTTTTTGATAAAACCCTACTTCCATCAAAGAAACCTATCATTTATAACATTTATTGAGGCACAAAACAAGTAATTAAACAATAGCATGTATCGCGTAGAAATACAATTAAATGAAACTTGAGCATGTTACATGTTTTTGTACATTCAAGAACAATTTCAACAGATTTAAATTAACAATGGTGGACTTATTCAAGTGTGTATTCGTTAAAGCAACGGAAGCCAGTGTTCAGTGTTTTTTCGTAGTATATATATAATCACTGTCGCTCTCAGACTCTGGACCTTACGGAATATTTTCGGGGTGAATGCATGCTCAGTGCAGTCGAATGATGTTTTGTTGTTGAGACAGCGAATTAGATTCATATCTATTAAAATTGAATGTCAAGTTTCCGTTAAATTTTGTGTTAACGAAGACCCCAGAGGAAATGTCGAAGATGCTTTAGAGAAGGATGGAGCGCAGACTTTGAAAGTTTTCTCGACAATATGTCGGAAAACACCATGGCCTAGTAAGCCTAGTTGGTTTTCAATCTGCTTTAATTGCTCAGGTATGCATGGCCGATGATCTGAGCTATTTGATAAGACTGGACTCCTTTATCGGTCAGCTTTTGGACAAGCCTTTTCTGAAGATTATTTTTAGAAAGAAAAATGAATTGTTGAACTGATGAAGGTAACTAATTGACGAAAACTGGTCAAATTCAAAATGCTTGTGCATACATGTACGCGGTTAGAGTTTGTAGGAAAAAAGATCTATCAACTCGATTACTAGCAAATGTGGCCAAGTAAATATTCAGCCGATACCTACCAAGCGGGTTAATTGTAACAGTATGTTCCATGAAATAGTTCATACATAAATTGGTAAGTTTGTTCTTTTTTAATATTGATAATCAGTCGCAAAAATGTTTGTTTTATTCAAACTATTGCATAATTTGATTTTGACCATTTTATACGATTCGGTCAATGTGTATATTACTGCACTACATGCGACAACAAACGTGTACGTGTTACATACATGTAGTTTCCAAGTCAAGGGAAGCAAATCTTATAAAAGATGGAAAAAATAGTCCCGAGTTGTCTGTTCAGAGTGGAATGATCAAATGTTTTCATTTCACCCGAGCCAGTGTGCAATGATGAAGTTATCATTGACCAATACAAAGGCTGCTAGACTAAATAAGTCAAAATACATCTCTTTGATTCTGTAAGGTTATAATTCATTACAGCTAAGACCAGTGTAGTTCGAGTGAGGTTTCAGAATATTTTAACACTAGCGGAGCATACGATATATCTAAAACGAATAGAAAATTGAAAGTACTGAAAGTGTTTAAGTATACATTAATGCAGCAGATTGCTCCAGTAAGTAAGGGTATAGATGGTTTTTATGTATAATGCATAGATAGTATGACCCACCCACATTTCTGTACCCGCCACTGCACTGAAACAAGCATGTTTGAGCGTACTTGTAGTTAGCATATCTGCATATCAATGATTTAAATCAAGGTATCGTGATAGTCTAGTGTTGTCGTCAGTCGCTTCGTTGTTGTGCATAAACTAAATAAAACCTTGAACAACACTCAATACCATGGGTGATATTCTTTTTCGAGAAGTAATGCAAGTTCAAATATTGATGGTGAGTGACATCTATACCACCTTTAGTTGAGGTACTGTTTACCCCTTGACGCATCCATGAAACAGCCGCCATAACTGAATAAATTAAAGCCTTACTGCACTGCATTAAAAAATTGTTTTAGCGTTTTATTGCGTCGTATTAAAGTCATTTAATAGAATAGAGTAGATAAGTTTCACACAGATGGTCAGACTATTATTACAGAGTGTTTCGTGACGGCCTTTTGATATTGTTACATATTGCGCATTGAAATTTCCGCGAAATAATATTGATGATGGGATTCCCTGCGTCGTTTGTTCGTTGATAAGAAAATTAGGCATTGACTCTGATTTCTTGAAATTAATATTAGATTAAATTAAAAGAAAACTCGGGTATAATTCAACAATGCGGGTAGTAATGATATGAATGAACATATTACAAAATATGAGCTATCTGAACTTGGTCTTTAAATTTTGTGTATGTTTATCCTTTAACGGTCGCCGAGCAGTTTTTGGGACTTTTGGAATGAGGATTTGGTCCGTCCATCAATAAATGGCTGCATTTATCCGTCTAGATTTCGTTTCAGTTTGCTAATACTATATTCATAATCATTAAACTACTTCAGCTTTAGGTAAAATGGTACTTTTATTTCAAACTTAGTTCAGTAACAATAACATATTTTTTATGTTAAGTACTCACATGATAATATATAACCACGAGTTCGTTTTTAAATAAAACTCGTTATGTGCATCATAACATACTGCATCAAAGGAAACATATAACACTATTTGATAGGGGCAGACCAAAATATTTAAACTAGTAAAGGAGTGAAGTAGATTGCTACGGAATGGGATTGGTAAAAACACAGCAACACGACGGATTGAAATCAAAATAACACAACAGTCGCTAATTGGACCTATAATCAAACGGATCAACGTTAAAATTGAAAGTGTAAGAAATTATTCTTAGACGACGTCATTGAACTTAACTGGATGTAATGTCTTAATGTCTTCATCAGGCGAAGAACGGGTTCGGTAAGAAATTAAAGAAACAATCATTATGATCGAATAATCAGTTACTATAGTTGCAGGGCTTATCCTATTTTGCCTATAAATACGATACAACATAAGCATACATATAATGTTATACCACACTTCACAATATCTTGCATTCAGTATAAAACTTTTAACTTGCCTGTTGTCAATCAAACAACAAGTTTATCAATAATATATTTTGTCAAACAAAACAAATGCTGACGGATGCATAAACAAAAGAAATAGTTGGAGAATCACAGCCAATTGATCTGGAGAAAATGTATTTTTGTATTGGTGACTAATACCTTGTTTCTTTAGTTTAAGAATTGGTGAAAGATTGATTGCATTTACTCACATTAAAAAACCAGCTGAATGCTGATTTATTGAAATAAGTGAATTGGAACACATGATAAATACTGCCTTCTCATTAGATGAGAAGACTCGTCTCGACCGATAGAGATTAGTACAATAAACAATACCGTCGGTTTCTTATCATTTTGTTGCTTATTACTAGTATAATAATTCCGTGCATGTGATGTTCGTTAGTCTTGCAGTTAGTTATAAAGATAGACAAATATTGAAACAAGTATCTTCCGATTTCCAAAAAAAAATCGAACCTCGTATTCTGCGAACATTTAATGAGTGTTTTATCAGAACTTGTATTTTAAGATATCAATGTTCAAAGGCATTTATTGGAAGCTTTACATGTGATAATAACTGTTTAAAATGCGCCTTTTATGCAAACAATTTATTTTGGGTACGTTTCTCATATCACGCTGAATTCAGATCCCAAAGATATACACAAGAGGATTGCAAAGAGTAAATAATTTAAAAGCAAAAATTATTCATCAATATTTCAAATGCCCCATAGGCCTCGAATATTTGTTGAAAGGCATCTTATTTCATGGTCTATGAACCATTTTATCATCTTGTTACAAACGGAGCTACGAACTATTTAGATACAAATCATTCCTCTTTGAATTATTTGCGTCGGTGTTGCGGGCATTTATATATCAATGCAGCTGTGCGGTTACTGTAAAAGAGTTGCCTTATACTTCTACCACGGTATCATTCGACATAATTTTTAAGTCCTCACAATAGAATACAAACCGCTATTGCACTTTTCTTGATTTTCAAAAAATATTTCCGTTTGATTTAAATGAGATATGCGCTTTCGATGGATCACCGTTCCAGAATGAATGTATCTGTTTCTGTGATGTTTTGAGGTCGTATACAGCCGTCACGTATTTTTCCGACAGTGATCATGATTCTTGTTGGCGGTGACAGTGTTGGTATATACTAATTGATTTAAGCTCAAAATATACGACCGCTGTATTGGTTCATATCAATTGGTTTTAGCTCAATTATACGACCGCTGTGTTGATTCATATTAATTGGTTTTAGCTCGATAATACGACCGCTGTGTTGGTTCATATCAATTTGTTTTAGCGCGATTATACAGACCGCTGCATGATGATATGAATCACGCTTGGTTCCTCTTTCTGTTAAGAAACCGGTACGTATATCTTTTGTTAGAGGTCATGAAGGTTTTCCTCGTTGGAACCAATACGCATCCTCAATCAAACCATGACTGCTTTTTAAAAGATAATCTATCATGTATTTAAAAAGTATAATAATTTATATGAGTTGCTGCGTAAATTTTATTTGTTTTTTTTTCAGTTGAGGAAATTATTCAACAATTGTTAATAAATATGACATTTTCTAGTGTTACTGCAAATACGTTAATACTTATTTAACTTGTTTAAACAGGTTGATAATAAAGAAATTAACTCAAATTGTCTTGATAATTGTATTTGTGTTTGTTTGGAAAAAAAACAATGCTCTGACAAGCAAAAGATAATGATAATGTAAGTATTCTTAATTCGTTTAATTGATAGATGTGTGTACATATATGACGTTAAATTGTTACATTTACATGAATAACGTATTTATTAATTTCTAGTCTTGATTTTCTCTTTTGTCCCTGTTCTGTTTATAGTGCCATTAATGTTGTTGCTACGTCAGCTAATTTAGCTCGGTTTCGATTTCATATTTCCGGTGCTATGCATCATAAAGGCCTAGTTATTGTAGGTAATTGCATTTGCTAATAAGTGTTTCACCAGTTCGAACATGTTTTTGCCAATAACGATTTATTATCTATAAAATGGGCGTGTGTGTATGTTTCTTCCTGCCGCTAAAAATGCATCTCAAATTATCAAAATAGTTAATTAGATTTAAACCATGCATTTATTTTCAGTAAAGTTTCAGTTAGCAAAAGGCCCTTGAATTTCACCTCCATGATGCTCTTTGTAGAGTATTTTAATGATGATACAATTTAAACTTTAGATACAATAGAAAGTACTTCGACCCCGCCAGTTGCCAAAACATTAAACGATTCTAATACAACGAAAACTGTTGAACCCGGATTATAGACAAGGGCCAAGGTTTAACAACATTTATCCACGAAATATTTAAATTAAAGATTACCATAAAGCCCAAAACAAAGCTCTTTGCATCAACTAACATCTCCAGAAAATAGAGTAGGTAGGTAGGACTTACATTTCTTTCTATTTTCTGTTTTGAGAACCGAGATTCTGTACCAAACGTTCCTATATCTTGGTATATCACTTTTGTTGAAAATTCAAGTAAAACGGATCACATTTTATCATGGTGTCTCAAGAAATGCATTTGTTTAGGATATTACAAACAATCCACACCAAGGGCAACACATGTGAGGGGTCAGGATAGGAAAATGGGGTCGGTGGGGTAAATGGAAATAAAGATTTGTTTTGTTTACGCCTTACCTGTTTTCAGTTAAATATATCGTAAACAACATTAACTATAACTACTTTTTATATGGCTTTAAAATTGCAATTGAACACTTTTGGCCTTGTATAAACATTTTGCCATTTGACACGAGGCATACTATAAATGTATATTGTTCATGGCACTTCGATAAAAATATAGGTGTTTTAATTCGCTCATAATAGTTGCATCTGATAAAAAAATGCGCGTGCATTTTCAATTAAATATTAATTCCAAAAATTACAGAAACAAGCTCAGTAGCCGGACGTTTAAACATAAACTCCGTTTAATGGCACAGGGTACGATTCACTCTGTATTGACAATGCTCGCATAATAGATCAGTGTTAGATGACAATACATTTCACCCTGTGCATACCCAGGTAAATATCGTATATAGCTTTTTGTGCTCACTCACCCTTAACGGAACAACTATTCTCTCTATATTTCTTTAGCATTAACAAACTCTTAGTTTCAACCTTCCAACTGTTATTTAAATCGACACTGTATTAGGTATGAAAATATCAAGGTATTTGGGGTGCGTTTTAAGGTAAATTCGAACACTATTTCATATATGAAATACTTGATATTTTCAACAATTAGAATATGAAAGTTTTAGTGGTGTATAAAACACCGAACGTGGGAAAGTGCGTAAACAAATATGATTTTGGTCTTCACTTGTATATTCATTTGTATATATCTACGTATTGAAAGTCAATGTTTTTAAAATGCATAATGGATTTTAAATTTGCTGATGATAAGCTGAATTATTACGCACGCCACGAACGCGTTTATTAGTTTTATCTTCTTTTTTTTAATGTTTATAATTCTGCTCAGCCTTATTTCTTGATGTGTTGAATTTCATCATATTATTATCAATTGCTAAAACAGGGAATGATCAAAGAAATTTAATCACACATTTCAGACAGATGATCTGGTTATAAATGCATTTTGATCCATAACGACACGACCTTCCATTATTTCATGTTGTCCTTGATTCTTAAATTATAGGGTATATTCTAATATCACGACGCATTTTGTATTACAAGATTAATTTATTGTTTACATTTCAGGTCGTTATGTACATTCAACTCAGACGATAACAATACAACATAATTCAAGTTGTACTCTTGAATTATAAAACTATTGGTATAAAATAACATATTTTTGGTATAAAAGTAAATATAATGTGCAGGACGTTTTGTTGTACGCTTTAAAAATATGTGTGATAAAGGTCATGTTTTTACAGACAAAACTAAAGTGAGTGGGGAAAGTTTTGTTTTAACTAAGCTTTATTTAGAACAAAAAAAAAACAACGACAACATGAATGACATTATAAAGTGATTCAATTCAATGCATCAAACCAAAAAAAAATCATCATTTTTCGTGAATAGTTATGAGCTAAAATATGTAATCCATTTCGTTCACACTATCAACAGAAATCAGTATGACTTTCTTAAGCTCTGAATAAAGTGTACAATTGATACGGTTATTTGAACATACTTTGTACTCCTTTGACATGATCATAGCAGCCTGCCAGTGTTTAGTTACCATGATAACAGGCCACTTCAATACTTCATTATAAAGCATTGTCTCATTGTCAGCTTTGTTATGTTCTTATAATGTTACATAACGCATCTGTCTGAGTAAGATTTTTTTATGTCAGATATGTCATAGCTTTCACAAATTGTTATATTTCGACCCCATACTTTGTCTATTTGGTTTGATCTAAGTAATGTCTTAGTTCAACACATCCAGCAGTATAATTGATTTCGTATAGCTTTACAATGAGTAGAAGTGGAAAAAACATTATTTAGTTAGTATTTCAATGCGAATGATAAAAATAGTCTAAAAAAGTCATACAAAACGGAAAAAAAAAACATTTTACGAAGCTCTCCTGTTTTGAATGAATTTATTCGAAAGCAATTATTTTTTACATAATTATTTTGACCAACGAATTAATGCGTATTTTTTCAGCCCTTTCAGGCTTAAATTAAATATTCTGTAAAGACCGAATTTAATACGTTATTTTTATAATTAGACAGTTAACTCACACACACATTATTGAACACATTGAGTTTGATAATAGTCCTCTTGTAATACTGAACAAGAGCGACTCCAGTGCTCGTCTGTTCTGATGAGGAAGGGAGCATACCTCAATATTGACGCCTATTCTATGTTCTGTTATGAATGCCTGTGTTGTGTGTTAAAATATCCATTTAAATTTCGTGAACGTTTATATGTAAGGTTCATTATTGAGGGGTTCCTGACCGACTAGGGACAAACCGATAAGTGCTTGCCCACTTCATTAAGTACCAACAGATTTACACAAACACCACCATTGAAATAAATACACTGTAGTTTCTTGTTGATACCTGTTATCAAAAAAATCCCAAATAGTCAATAAAAAGCTTTCATTTTAAATATGTAATTAAGATAGTAATACGACACAAATTGTAATATGGTTCATGATATTACTTCCAATTATTAAACATTGATTGTTATTACAGATAAAAAATATAAATTGCAATATGTTAACAATTTTTAAAAATACCCCTTTCAAATCCGGTAGAGTGTACACTGCTGTCATTAGGCGACGTGCCATGTGAAGAACATGTTAAGTTTGTCTTGTCGGAGATACTCAGTCTTGTAACAATCGTAAAGCCGGCCTTTTCCGTATCCAGCGAATCTTTTCTGCGCCTTAAATATGAGTGCATTTCGTTCTCATAAAACGAAGGCCTCCTCCTTTTTCGTAGAAGTTTGTTGTATACTCGAATATAGCCTTGTTGCACTTCTGATCTTCTCACGGCGTAAATAACAGGATCGCATATCGTGTTAAATATAATGAAAAGGAACAGAATGAAGTTAACTAGGAGCAGTCGGTCGATTGTAGCTTTAGTCATTTTGGAATAGTCGGGTCTCAATATGTACAATACGGTATGGTATAATCCTATTGGGCACCAACAAAGTGAAAATGACCCAATTATAAGGAATGTTGTGACAATGGCTTTCGTGGAATGGGAACTTTCTAACCGATTATGGCGATCATCCCGAACGAGTTTCCTTACTTGGTAGTAGATCCGTGTGTAGATGATCAAAGGTCCGACTAGAACGATGAAAATAAATATGATAATGAAAAGTTCGTAGTTAAATGTTGTTCTATTCACAATATTAACATGACCACAAAATGTTGCTATTTCTTTCCGAAAGCTAGGTAAACTTACAAATAAATCCAACACTCCGCATAACATGCTTGTCGTCCATAAGGCTGCAATAATGATTTTTACTTTTTGCTTGAAGAAAATGTGCTCGTAATACAAGGCCTGCATAATAGCGACGTAATGGTCTACAGCCATCAAAACAAGGTTGAATAATGTTGATGTCAGCGCGATATTAAGGAACATTTTTCTCAGAACAGGCGTGCAAAGGTGGTTGCGATGTTTAAGCGTGAGAATATCATTAGAGTATCACCATGATATCAGACACACACAAGTTAATGATCAGGGTGTTATACGGTGATCATCGCTCGCGAGGAACGAGTAGGCATTTTGTCTGAGATAGAACTTTTGCCTTTGGAAAACATATTTGATGTTAAATTTTCAATTCAGTGAAGAAAACAACATTTGACCTCTGTTTGGAGATCATCAAACATGTTTTATCATAAACTCATTTCTATTGCTGGCTCGTATATATCGCGCATTTCGGCATGACAAAAAATGAAACTGCGTTTACATATTATACATATCTTATTTTTTTCAACATTGAATGATGAGGCAATATTTCACAGCATAAATAAACTTCCACAGAACAAATGTCAAAAAGAATGCCTATGTTAATATCCGAATGATTTTGTTTTTGATATAATGAGCTTAATGTAAATGTTTAATAAGTACATTTAAAAGCATACTATACATCGTATGTTTATTCAAATGATACGTACCACGATCAAATATATCCAACACAATCAGCAATCGTCTACTGTATAAACACAACACGCACCCTCTAAAATCCTGGCGCGATGACTGCTCGTTCGGGATTGATCAGCCCTGCTCTTCAACTGGTATTATATAAGCAGAGGTTTAGGATACCGGAGCTGAAGTGTTCATGAATAATCGAATTAATTGGTGTTTGTGAGAAATAATTGAATAATGTTTAAAAAATTTGCACATTTCTATTGTTGGCTCGTAGATATCGCGCTTTTCGGCAAGGCAAATTTGAAACAGCGGTTACATAGACTTGTGTTATTTATATCTAATTGCATTAATTTAAATGGACAAGTGGAGAACAGAATAATGAGTAATAGTTTACAGTTTCTATTATTAACTTCAATGCAAGCCTTTAGACCTGTATATACAAATCTTCATGTATTTAACTTAGTTGTTTATTTTGTTGATACCGAGTTTTATTGAAAACATTTTTTGTAGTATTTTATTATTTATTTTAGAGTGCACTTGTTCGAATAGGACTTCTTGCTCTCGGAGCTCAAAACCTAGTCTGAGTCTGGAGGTTGGCGGTAGGGTTATAAATTTATTGCGACCATTCCAGCGTAAAATTATATGCATTTGGCAATTAGCCAATTAACGTCAATTAACGTCAAACGGGCTGGGATATGTGGTTATTAACCTAGGATCAGGGAATCAGTTTGTTACCTTAGACAGCAGTGTATTTTCAAAGCTGATGTAAATCAGCGTCAAAATGGTATATACATTGTTTCATTCACGTGGCTATCCGTCATAGTTCTAAACCAGTATTGTATATTGGTTCAATAATAATGTTAAAATAATAATAGTAGCACAATTATTTACACCTAACATAGTAATAATCATAGTTGTATTTATTTGTATCGTTTTGCTTCACTATATTTTTAATAAAAATAAAGTTTGGAAATGTTAAACAACTATTTAACTTGCTCAAACAAATAATCTGATATTATAAGCAACGTCCTTTATAGCTTGTGATATCGGTAACAATAAAATTATATTGGCTTCAGTGGATAATAGGATTATTCTTAATAACCACAACATACGTGTAACTTATATACATATAAGATTAACAAACTAGTTTTCATAGATAAGGCTGATTAGCTTTAGCGTTAACATATAAAACAAACACACATATCGTTATAAACTAAATCAACGTATCAAAATATCAACACGATGATTTCAGCTTGTTTTCACTCAAACTGGAATTGGTTTGTTTTTATTTCAAATAAAATAGCCAAGATTATTTTGTTTAATTATGTAGGGAGTCGTCAATAGTTTTTCCCCGCAGCTGTCACTTACACGAAGCACTAAAATGACACCACCTGTCTGAGAGCGCTTATAACAAACGTTATTGAACATGAAACCTGATGTATTTTGTTTACTGAATTTAAATACATGCCTGATATGGTATGCGTCCTTACTTAACGAAACTTATGCTGGTACGAATCGCATCTAAAAGACAGGTCGTAATTACAAAGTACTTATTAATCATCTGTTGAAAGCTTGTAATTAATTTATTTGTAATTACACATTATTGAGGAATTGATTTTAAAATGATGAAATCAAACACCTCATTATTTAATTCATATCAGTATGCTTTTAATCAATTAAGTTATTGCAGCCCTTTCACGGATCAAATACCATAGACAGTGCCAACACCTTTCATAAAATGTGGTTCACAACCAAAAAAAAACGGAACATCACACTTTTATCACCACCACTCTCAGAACCACCACTTTAACCACCACAATCACAATCACCATCATCACTATGTTACCGCATTGGAAAGTAACATCAGAACATTGATTGTATTGATCATTTTACAATACCTTTTCATTTACATGTAAAGCTACACGAATGGAGAGTAGAAATACGACTATTGCAAAGACTGAAACTTTTAGGATTCCTTCTAGGATCAATTATATCAATGAAAGACAAAGTTACAGTAGAAGCTACCGGGCCCAACCCAGTGGCGTAACCGTATTGTTTGCTTTATTCTAATTATAATTAAATATATTTTGGCTCATTACGATATCGTTATTAATAACTCTTCGTTTGCTGAATTTCGCTACTCGGCTCGCATTTTGTTTCCATTTACAATACAATAGTCTAGAATGATTCTTTTAATGTTCAAGAGGGTTTTCAACTGGTATTGCTCAGCTGTCACTTGATTGAAGCCTTGAAATGACACTGTCTATATTATATTTGTTAAATATCATAAACATCATTCAATACACAGTATGATGTCATTTATTTATCCGTATTCAAAAATACGTCTGATCTGAAACAGTCTTTTGCGCCCTCGTTTATCTCTACTTGTTCTGGTACAAATTGACGCTGAAAGACATCTCGTAATGAAACTTAATGCATTTATAGCCGAATCAGGTATGCAAAGCATGTTATGCAGTTATTTTAAAATAAATAAATGTAGCACGATGAAATAAAATACAGCAACATGTGTTGCACAGCAATATGCTTTTATATATCTATATACGCCCTTCTATGAAAGCCTCAATGGGTCTGAATGGATAAGGCAGGATCCCAGCGTAGATTAGAGAAGTATCGTTTACAATTAAATTAACGGGGGCATCATCTTCGTCATTATCAACACCAGCATTACAACTAGTGGCATCGCTTCCAACCTCCACCATCATCACATCCACTATCATCACCTCCAGCATCGTCACCTCCACCATCATCACCCAGACCATCATCACCAACACCATCATCGCCTCCTCCATCATCACCCATACCATCATCACCTCCACCATCATCACCTGCACAATCATCACCTGCACCATCATTACCAACACCATCATCACCAACACCAACGTCACCCCCACAATCATCACCTCCACCATCATCAACTACACCATCATCGCCTCCACCATCATCGCCTACAACATCATCACCAACACCATCATTACCTCCACCATCATTACCTCCACCATCATCACCAACACAATCATCACTAACGCCATAATCACCAACACCATCATCACCTCCACCACCATCAACTCCACCATCATCACCTGCACCATTATCACCTCCACCATCATCACCTGCACCATCATCACATCCTCCATCATCACCAACACCATCATCACCTCCACCATCATCACCCACACCATCATCACCCACACCATCATCACCTCCACCATCATTGCCCACACCATCATCACCCACACCATCATCACCTCCACCATCATCATCACCCACATCGTCATCGCCTGCACCATCGCCACCTCCATAATCATCACCACCACAATCATCGCCCCAACTATTATCACATCCACCACCTCTGCTTTTAGTCATCTAAGATTTTTTTGCATTTTGTCATTTGAAGGTGAAAACCGACTAATCATGTATGTATATGTATTTAAAAATATAATTAAAGTATTGGTTAACGTCATGGATTAGCAACTTAATATTGGTCAGCTAAAATCTACATTGTTTTCATCCCGTAAATATTATTTAATTAAAATCATTAATTTTAAATGCTGATCGAACCAGGCTTTTATAGACATTTAGGCATTATACGAATGTATATATATTAAATAAGCAGTGGTGTTCTCGTATATATTGAATTAACAATGAATAAGTTCCACGCAATCAGTTCTGAATTATTTACTTTCTCATTAACATTTAGTTTCACCACCATATCCATAAAGTTGTGTCAAAGAACAACATTCCAGTCGGATTCTTTGATCAACTTGGAACAGTGATTGCGCATATATCTGATTGCTGGCATAACATTTTGTATTATAATATATTATGAATACTTAATGAAGTGTACAAGACCATGCTTCTTATTGTTCGAAAACATACTTTTTTACCTTTTTTGAAGTACGCTCATTTGTCAAAGATACAACACATATATCCATTGCAACACGTGTCGGTGTGCAATTCTTATTCATTTAAACGAAATAGTTCTAAGAAGATATACAACTAAGACCTTTAACGCATTTAACCAGCATTACAAAAAAAAATGATACTTTCACTTCAATAATTGTATGCGCTTGAGTCTGTTGTTAAATTTCTGCACTTCACTTACAAAAAAAAAACCTTGACCTTCCTGTCACTATTAAAGCATACCTTTTACTCCTCTGCCATTGGCTGCCGGTGTTAAATTACCGTGATCAAATGAAACATCCAATATCCATAACAAATTTGGGGTATTGTTAACTTGTCTGTTTTATAATGCCTTTAATCAAATTTATCAATCTGAATAAAAAAAAAAATCGGTAAAATAATTCAAATGATTGAACCATGTTTCTTCACGTATCTACACCATGTCGAGTATGTTATGCGTTTGGCATTCTTTTAACTTGTCAAGCAGTAAATTTGTTCTATTACAGTCGAACGTTACTTAGAGTAAAAAAAAAATCCGTTTGTTAAATATTTTATTGGATACAACAAAAGACGCTCGTCTGTTTAGATTGTCTGGAATGTATACATCGGTTTGTCATTTGGTTCAACCGCTATTTGTTTGCTTTTTTAAGTGAATCTGGTATGATTGCCAATCTGTGATATATTTTTTTCACTAAACAACTAAACAACACCGACTTTGAAATTGAGTTATCAACAGTTATTTTGCGCATGTTATTGTTATATTGGTTATGTTATCATGTGTTTATGTATTGCCATTTATAATGTTGTTTTTTTTTCATATATATGTCAGAATTGTAAATAAGATGTGTATTGTATGAAATATGTCTTAAAATGTATTGTTATAAGAAATAAACGTCGAAATTTTTTAAAAGAGTCGCTAATATCAAACCTTAACACGATAGACGGCTGCCGAAGTTTAAATCTATATCTACTGAAAATTATTGAGATTCTGCTTTGATTGTTTGGGATAAGAGTCAGGTTGTGCACACAAACTAGTTTGAACCCCCAGTAAATTTACATTTTACTGACCGTTCCATGGCGGTACCTAACAATTATTGTATAGTATGTACGGACTGTGCTGTTTGAGCAGTTTTGTGCTGTTTTTCCATGTTTCTTGTTTGTGATTTAATGTTCTATGTCTTTGGCGTTTACACAGTGCCATTAAAACGGGTTTATGTTTAAACATTTTGCTGCTGAGCTTGTTTCTGTAGCTTTTCGCATAAATTTTGAGGTAACCATTGACATGCATTGAGATGGTGATATTATCTAACATTCTGTAAAATAATGCTGAATTATGAATTATAAATGAGCTGCTAGACAGACATTGTATCGAATATGCTATTGTATGAATTTTCTTAAAAGGGACCATTTAGGTTAATTATAAATATGCTTGCCTGTTGTTTATTCGATCTAAAAAATGGAGAAATAAAGCGTTAATAATTAATCGCAAGTATTAAACACATTCATTTGAAAATAGTTTGTTTGATTGATAATCTATAGGACCCTGCTATGATAAGGAATATACAAGCGTATAAATATTGCAAAATCTTTAATATATGTTTATATATATGTATATATATATATCCTCAATTCATCAAACGTGGACGACCTTTTTGTTTATACATTGGTTTATAGGTCATTGATTTTTTTTAAATAAACATTTAATTTCTGTGTGGATACAGACGCATCTAGTACACAATATTCAAGAGTATTATGGTTCAGTCAAAACAAGACATTGATTGTGGTATAATTGTTAAACAAACTAGTATACACAACATACTAAAAACTAGAATATATAGTTCTTTATAGTAGGAAGGCAAGCCAAGGAACAAGCAATCCCTATGAAGGCTTTTCTATAAAGTGTATTGGGGTCATCTCATCAACGAGATTACGACAACATACCGTGAAATCAAGAATTGTGGTTAGTGAGTATTTTGTGTTACAAATCAAATTAGAAAATATATTGGCACAATCCAATATATTTCCCCCAAACTGTCCATGTTAGCTGTTAGTTTCGAAATACTCGATACTCGAAAAAGGGATCGTGCGATACGTGCCTTGATACGATGTCCCTGTGGACTTAGCTGCAGTTTACCTTTTATTATTAAAACCAGTTTCAGGCTGAAATTTAGATATTTTCGGAATGTTAACATATATTATTATATGCCACTGAGGGTCTCATGACATTATAAGGATCGGCCAGTCAGCCCCTTAAGGTGTACAACTATATAGACGGATTCATAAGGCCATGATGTGGGAGGTAAAGAGTTATATCAACATGTAAATTTGCTGGGCTACTGTTACTTTTCGACGCGGATATTTTGTAAGCACTGATCAGTGTGGTTTCATAGTTAATCGTGTCCATTCATAGCCCTGATTTGATAATGTTTAATACCGCATAGAGGACATTTTCATTAACCAAAACATTTAAATTGGATGAACATTTTTAAAAAAACAACAACGTAAAACGTCAAATTTCTCGTTAACCTTTATACACGAGGTAAACACAATTTGTTCATTCAACCCATTTAAGACAGTAACAATAATTAATTCCATGAACATATCGAAAATTCGAATAATGTGCACAATTGTATATAAAAAATATACTCATATACTGGATCTATGCGGGGGCTGCCAGAATAGTTAACATTGAACGTTTCTGTTTCTTTGCATCAACAAACCGCTGCGTTATTGGATTTTGCTAATACCCTTTATGAACAGTTTTCTCACAATTGAAACGATCTTATATGCAAATAACAACTATTAAGGTATTATTTGTAGTCTGTCCTTTTCGTAAATAACCTGCAAAGATATGTTTATCTCATATTCCAGAATTGATTCATTGAATATGAGCCATATTACAGCAGGAAATTAACAAGGACATTTTATATTGTTTCTTATTAGCATTAAAAACAGACTCTAATGGCAATTTACAAAAAAAAAACATATTTGAAAATATCTACTTTATTAAAATTTATTTAAATTAAGCAAAAGGGCACTAATTACTTTTATGATGATATGTCGTATATTAAAATATTGGATGATACATTGGATCCTACTAGAGCATGACATACAAGTCTATTTTGAGATACACGAAAGCGTAACACGTGCTTTTAGACAAGCCCATGACAAGGTGGTTTGTTTTTAGGAGCCATCAAGCTAGGTGGTGGTATATTACTCTGGGTCTCGAATTCCTTAATTCGTTTAGCCTTGCAATGTGACGTTAAAGTGCATGATAGAAAAAATGTATTTTGTTCGGCATTTTCCCCATTTGTTTTAAAATATTTTGGAATAATTTATGTGGAAATAAAAGAGACAAATGGAAGGCCCCGAGCCCATGGTTAATATTATATATTTTTACATTTAGAGTTACATTAGGATGTTCCACCCATTCTATTTTTTCTTACACCCTTCTTCCTTCATTTAGCATCGGCGCACTTCTGTCTTTTATTCTATATTTAATTGCATTTGGTAATTAAATGTTTCCTTTATGTTGTGTTTATGCTTATTAAATGATTGAAATAACATACAAACTTAATATATATCGCAGTTGAAACCTACAACTACTTTAATGTTCTTTCACATACTAAAATATATGCCTTTTTCACCATAAGCACGTTGCCCTATATCTTCAACACCCTGTCTTTTCTAAAACATGGTTTAAACCCTATATTACTAGGCAGACCAAGGGATCATCGATGCCTGACAAACCATTGAAATTGAGATCTATACTACGAGAATATTTGTACAGATTGTACAAGATATTTAAGTTGTTTCGGTAGATCTTATTATGAAAACATATTTAACCTAAAATGTTTAATTATTTATTGAGAAAATATAAAAGTGCAATTGAAAAAAATACCATCAATTACGCTTGTAATCTATGAGGAATGATGTTGAAGCTGCATTCAGAATACCAAATAAGCTACAGTTCAGAGAATAAATAAAGTGCTAAGAGGTTCAAGGCATACACAGACATTCAAGCGTTTACACACTCAAATATAAATACCACAAACAGACAACACGCACATCAAATTAGCTTTACCGTCATATGATGCGACTAAGGCCTTGGAAAGGTCCGTTAAACACGAGTTCTCTGTAACACGTATCCAATTTGTGGGTTAAGTAGTTCAAATGGCCATAACCTCACACTTGATCAATAATTAAAAAATAAAGTTGTAAGCCATATGATGTTTCAAGGTTTGTATTTTTAACAGGACTGTCTCAACACCTTTCTTACTAATAGTGACAAGAAGAACGGTAGTACAAAACAGTATGACTACATCTAGGAAAATAGTACAAAGTTACATTACACAAAACATAAACATAGCCACTTGTCACGGTGGTGGATTTTAATGTATCAATTGGAAAATTGAATCATGTCATCTGGTGGCATTTTATGATACAAAATATCAAGCATAATACAACTATACGTTAAATCCATAATTAGAGTGTATACTGATGGAATTGAGCGAGGGGCAATGTAAAGTATATGTTGATTTTCTCTTTTCAAAGATACTTAATCTTGCAACAATCGTATTGTCGGCATTTTCCTTATCCCGCGAATCGTTTCTGCCTCTGAGCTGTGAGTGCATTTCGTTTTCATAAAACGAAGACCTTCTTTTCGTAAAAGTCTGCATCAGTTTTACATCAGATCTTCTCACGGCGTAATTAACATGACTGCATATTGTATTCAATATGACATACATGAACAAAATGGAGATAACTATGAGCAATCTGTGTAGAGCAGCTTTAGTCATTTTGCAATAGTCTGCTCTTAATATGAACAGTACGGTGTGGTATAATCCTATTGGACACCAACAAAGTGCAAATGTTCCAATTATATGGAATGTTGTAACAATGGCTTTCATGTAATGGGAACTTTCATACCGATTTGACGTCCATCACGAACGACTTTCCTCACTTGGAAGCAGATCCTGGTGTCGATGATTAACAGTCCAAGTAGAACGATGAAAATAATATTATTGAGACAAGTTTGAAGTTAAATAGTGTATTGTTTATATTATTTACATGGTCAAAAAATGTTTTGTCTTCTTGTCGAAAGCTTGGTAAACTTACAAGCAAGTTTAACACTCCGCAATCATACTTGTGAACCACAAAACTGCAATGATGATTCTTACTTTTTTCTTGGAGAAGAAGCAATCGTAATTGAAGGCCTGCATAATGGCGACGAAATGGTATACAACCATTAATTTAAGGTTGAATAATAAAGACGTCAGAGCGAGATCTAGGAGCATCTTTCGCAGGACTGGAGTGCAGGGGTCGTGGTGATTAGTTAGCATGATAACATCGTGAAATACAAAGGAGCGAATCAACATGATATCTGATACACCTAAAGTAATGATCCGAGTGACCATCGATCGTAAGGAACGTTTAAGGGAGCCAATATTGAAAAAAAAACATTTGCTAAAAAACCCATCAATATTAGTTTGACGTTATGTTGGCTCCGTATAGCCTTGATATTCACCAAGGTGGCAAGGAGTCGTGAAACCATGGTGTTGGGTTATATATACTATACTAGACACACTCACCAATTGCAGAGCTGTCATTGTTGAATTAAACACAATTATTTTTCATTGAATTGCTCAACTGATTTTGTTTATAACGTGTTTTCTTTCATTGGTTATGTTTGCTTATTAATTACGCTATTTTATGTTCACTATCTCTACTAACTTCGTCGTATTTGAAGCTACCGTCTTATAGTCATACATTACTCTTTCGTGATAAAAATACCAATTAAGTCACTATAAGATTTTATTTTTCTTCAACCATCTTTTTTTCTTTTCATGTGTTCATTCCTCTCTGCCGTGTGATTTTATCCGTCAACATGACTTTTTGTGTTCTCACCCTGCCTAACTGGTATTATCACTGTATCCTTAAACATTTCACTTTTCACCTTTTCCTTCTTATTCGTATTGTCACCTTTTCCTTTTTATTGCTTTTGTCAAATAATCATTTTAATTTATATTGCTGTATCATTCTCCATTCCGTTTCTTCCCTTGTTCTCTATGAAAGGTACATGTTTTTGTTCGTTACTTTTATACGGTATCTTCATAACTTTACTATTCCTGTATTTTGCAAACACTCAGAGCTGCAGACCGTGTATTTTCTCTCAATTGTTCGTATGCCAACAAAGGAAAATCAAAATGCTTGTCGGATTTCCCTAATATTGATATTAACAATATTAACGTTTGGCATCCAAGTGGCTGCAAAATATTATTTATGAGTCTGATCATTACCTTTTTATTCTGAGAGTATCTGTTGAATACATTGACAAGTATACTTGAGACAGTCGATTAGCCGAGGGTGTAAGTAATAAATGAGAATATCAAATAGGCAGATGTTTGCGTTCACAAAATAATGTGCATTACATTTACGCATATTTACAAAGGAATAGAGAAACAAAAAGTTTAAGATCTTTAACGATGTTTAAAACAGCTGCATTTACGAGCATCTGTCTATTCTATAAAGTTCCCCCTAAAAGCCAGGGTTTACTTATTGTTGACTAAATGTTTTGAAGAGGTGTTCAGTGTTTATGGTTTCCCTGAAAGTTACATACATAAATAAACAAACAAATGCTGTTATCTTTTTTTTCTTATTTCAAAAATATTCCTGTTTTGCGTGTCACTGAAAATACACTTCAACGACCTAATGCCTATATTGTCCTTTAAACAAAAATAAGAATAGAATCGATTGTCTATGAATTTCATTTATATTGGATAATGTATATAAAGCTTTTTCAAAGATACTTAATGTTTTAAAAAGAAATAACGAATGCTTATAAAAAGACTCCAAACTTGATTGCATAAGGATGTCATTAACGTTATACGTTTCCTTGTTTCAATCAATATTTCAATCAAATATCTTTTAGATATTGTAACCATGTATCAATGTCCGTCTTTTTTACTGCTTCATAATCTAAAAATCGAACATCAACGATTTAAACGATTTTATGTAAATATTTTTTTTTAATTCGGCTTGCGCCGTTCTAGCGGCATATTGCTCCAATACTATCGTCCTTGCAAAAGATATGCGGACATTTAATATCTAGCTCAAGGCAGATGGAAGAAACAACATTTCGGTGAGTGTCCTGTCGAAATATTATCATTTATGTAATTTGTTAAAACAGTTTTTGGTCCATCGTTAAGCCCAATTATATACTCTATTTAACTAGCGTTTTTAAAATAATACGCAACAAGCTCAGACTGCGAGTTTTGTTCACCATCAAACATACATTATAATTAGAAAAAAATGGCGTCATTTTGAAATTAGATGACAAAGCTTCGGTACATTAGAAGGTCACATCCAGATATTGTAACGTATAATCCGTTTAAATAGCTCGATATATCAAAGCATACCTAATGATTATGAAAAACGTAGTTGCTATTGTACTCTGTTAGACATATACTGATAACAAAACCTAGACAGTGTAGACATTTAGCGTATGTCTGCTTAGTGTCATGCTAAACATATGCTTAACCAAAATTACTGGTTCCGCGTTATGCAGATTTACGTCAAAATGAGTATCAACTCTTTGACCGCCTTTTTAATAATGTGTAAATTATAGTTTATAAATCCTACAACAAAATCCTGATGTTATCGATATCGATGCTTGTGTATTTGTCTATTTATCTCAACCACTTTCAAATATGATTACAAAGTAATCCCATACTAGTATATTTTAATTATCATTATCTATAGCCTCAACACTGGCGCCAAAAAGGCATTGACCTATTTGAATAAACAAACATAATTATATTTACATCTTCCAATTGAATCAAAAGTATACCGCATGTTCTAAGTACTTAAAGTTTCCGAAATTTTCATAGGCGAATTCCGTTTTATATCAATGTATATTTTCAAACAAAGTACTATTAAAAATGGATTATGACGACTTTACCTTTGGAATTTAAAGGAGTTTTTCTTATTCCATGTATTATCTATAAACTTGTTCCCGAATTGTATCATATTAAGATTCCGATTTACAAAAAATATATTTAATTAAACCGTAGTTAACAAAATTGAGATATACTCATAGTTTGTGGTAATTATTTACAGAGCAGCCGACAATCGTGCGTATAAAGGTTTGTGATGCTAACGTTAATTTCAGGCAATAAACGCTTGTTTTTTGTTTTTAGTTCTCATTCCAGAAACATCTTGTAAACTTGAGTGCTTTTTTATATTAACACATATAAGTGTTGACTGATTTTTAAGATATATAACGATAAGCATAGTTCGGCGAGGATGTACATGCAAAAAGTATATCATTCATCTTGCTGTTTAAGTTGTTTTCAATGTATGCAAAATTCAAAATGAAAGGTACAAAACGTGTTTATCACTATGTAACTTTGTCCATGTTTAGAAATACAAGTTGTTAAAATGGTTAAGGTCCATTGACCCTGGCTATATGCGTATGATTGTACTCGTGTAGAAACTAGTATTATGTTTAATGCATAACTGAAATTATTTGTAAATTGATACAGAAGCCAAACCATTGCAAACGCATTCGATGGCGTGATATTCACTTTGTTGTTGCAGTCAGGCGTCTGTAGAATTTGATAATTAATGCACACCACACATCTCGTCAAGGTAAATATCTTAGAAGATAGAAAACATAACTTCCATGAAAAAAATGCCACCTAGAGTTAAAAACGTAAACTTGTATGGAAGTGTTAATATTTGAGTAATAATGACACAACATCCCTAAATCACGCGCTTTATGATGTATACACACATACACTGCTGATCTAATAGCTTTCTATAATGATTTGTCATCTCGAACGTGTACCTTTTAAGATTGTGTTGATAATAGACGTCGGAAGAAAAAATGTGTGCTTCACAATTTGAAGATAATATAGTTGTATTATACTTTCCAAACTGTTTTAATTCAATTTAACTGATGCATTTGAGTGTTTATTGGAAAGTAACGGTTGATTATATCCTGATTAACTGATATTTTGAAACAGACGATAGATAACACATAATATAACCTCTTATCTTATATTAGACTGTTTCATTTGATAACACTAATGTGAACTTACACATAGCTGAGAGGAAGAAACAACATTGGTTTCATTTAAGTAATATACTTTACCTAGAGAACACCACAATCAAATATTTTCACTCTTGAACTATTTTGCGATCTCACAATAAGACAAACAATTATCCTCTTTATCTCATAATATAGTTTGGAAGAGATACGTTTTATTTTTATTTTGCATTTAAAACTATAGGGTATTGATATATAAACATTCAAATTTAGATATTCAAGCTTAATGTTGATTTCGAAAGGAGATTTTTAAAGATTTAATACAGACAATTAATGAGGTTATTTTTCATTGTTTTTTATTTAAAAAGTTTTTGCATTAGGTACTCTGAATTATATTATTCAGACTGTAGATAGAGTTGGGATCACTTATCATCGAAGTACTTGGGGTTTACCTATTTCTTTAATATTATTTGTTTAATTATCAAGTTTCTTCAAGTCAATGCATACTTTGATAATATTTAAAAGTATACTTAGTTGATACGAGTTTAATAAATACCATAATTATACAAATAAAAACTATGCCAAGTTCATACTACTTATTTCGTACCACGTTTATAACAGTTGGAGTTTGACAGTTGCAGATAACGTATATAATCCAATAAATTTGTTTTTTATAACAATTCTAGTAATGGTAAAACCTTTCGAAGGATGGATACCAAACAGAACTCATGAATACAAATAAATTACATTGAAGAGTTTTTTAACATAACTGGAATAAAATCAACATTGACAAATCCACAGTTATGGTATTCAAGAGTGGTGGACAACTTAGAGCATATGAGAAATCGTACTATAACAGAAACCACATGAACGTTGTCTCCTATTAATGGTACATTTGAGCGTTTTTATCCCTACATTATCATGGAATAAAACGCAAGAAACTCTAAGACTGTTGTCTACAAAGGCAGTGTCAAATATTTATGCGTTTCAGAAACGTTTTAGATACTTTCAATAAATGATGCATTCAAACTGTTTGATTCGATAGTTGCACCAACAATGTGTTATTCATCTGAATTATGAAGATACTGTCATATTGAAAGTGTTGAACATGTTCATACAAGCTTTTGTAAATATATAGCGTATCTAAATTGAAATGTTTGTAATTGTTTTTGCATTAAACGTGTGTAGAAGACTTCCTTTAAATGTGATATATATGTCGCGTTGTGTAAGTTATTGGACGGAATTGATAAACATGCCTTACAACAGGTACCCTAAATAATGTTTTTAGTGGTTGGGGTTTAAGACGAGCATGGTTTCGGCTATGCATGGATCGCTGGCGAAGTTGAAAATAGCACGAACTTTATTGTACTATTTTCAAGCAAACATTAAGACTGTGCACTGCAGAAGATGCAGGAATCTGATGATTTTTCACCGAAAGCGCTGTACTACAAACATTATACAAGTCTTTTAAATCCAGAAATATATATTTTCTTGGATCTACCATTTATGTTGAAAAAGACGTTTTCTAATTTCCGCTGGTCTAGTCATATATTACAAAAAGAAAATGGCTTAAGTTAAAATCAAACGTCGTCAGCGCACCCAGGGTGCAATTTCAACGACGTCATTTTAAAAGTGACGTTACATATGCATGCAATTTTAATTTAAATTTAAAGGCATATTATAAAAAGCAAATTAGTTTGTTTCAGTGTAAGATATTTCACCTCGTGAACACCGAAAGTGAATACGCTACGCCACTCGTGAACTATTAATTTCTGTGTTCCCTCGGTGAAATATATAACGATCTCACACTGAAGCAAAAACAATCCACTTTGAAATTGATAATGTCAACCTGTAATAAATGCACAAATGAGAATACATATACTATGTCGTATTCATATTTAAATGGAACGTACCTCAATCAAATAAATCCAACACTCTCTGTTGTCTATGTTATGAACATAACACGCTCGTCCTGAACTCATAGATCTGCTTTCAACAAAAAGTGCTCTTGGCACGGGGACTTCTCCATTGAGCAAAGCTACAGCTCCATTGGTATAACATAAACAGAGGCTTAAGAAACCGGTGCGTTTGTTTCTATGAATGATAGCAAATAATGGTAGTTCATACCGGTAATTGAATAGCATTTAAGTTATAAGCTTTATTGTTTTGTTTACTGGCTCTTACTTTTGTCGCTGTTTTTTTACTTGACGCATTGGAGATGGTTGGTCCAGAAGTTGGTATCTCAAATAACTTATATCTGATTGTTAAGTGATAGTATAACCCATTTCAAACCATGATCAGCTTGATAATTGCTTAGTGTGTACCCTTTCCAGGATTCAACAACACAATTTAAAATAATTTTCGTCAAAGAACAACATTATTGTTTTTGAATTTCCCTACCTATATCATTTTTTTTATATAAAAAGAAATCACCCGAGAGACAAGACAAATTCTATATTTTATTTATTGTTCAACATTTTGCTAACAAAGCGATATCAGAATATCAATAAATATATTCGCTTTCATAAATTATACATAACTGATCGCATCAGCAATTCATATAATCAAACTATACTGCAATATCAGTATACTAGCTTAACATACTGCTTTGACTGCGTAAAAAATAAAACATCGACGCTTTAAATCAAAATCAAAAGTTGATTTTTTATTAATAATTAGCTTTAACCTGTTAGGAACATTATCATGCCAAAATATAAATAGATTACCGTCTCGTTTTAAAGGAAAGTAGAGTGTGAAATTCCCAACCATCTATCTTTTTAGGCGGACTTGCAAGTAGTTACATGTAGAAATGAATTATATTACCTTGAAAAAACAAACAATATAAACTTCTGTAAAATGTAAGCTTTTTAGAACAAAGCAGAACAATAATCTTTCTTGAAACCCTCAAAGGATATTGAGTCCTGTGCGTAACAATATGAGTTTCAAGTGGACGTTTTCATTAGGAGTGTGCTACCTAAATAAAAACACAACATAAATACACTTGAAAGTCAACGGAATAAAACTTCGTGGTTGATATTAAATATGCAACTTAAGTCGTTCTTATGGACTTTCATCATTCACTCAATGCACTGTTTAGGTCCGTTATTTATATCGAGCGATCCGATTTCCTGCATCGTTCTTATATCCAAAATAGACCAGTATTGAATACCACTCATGTTCATTTTTTTATTCTTAACTTCAAGACCAAGACGAATTTAAATTTCATATATTCAAATAATACACTTCTTTGATGGTAAGGAGTTCTAAGAAGATTGCCTTGTCATTTCCTATCTTTGGCATCAACATTGATAGAAAAAATGACCTCACATACTAAGCTGACGGAGTATTTATTTATCATTTGGATGCGCGAAGGTGAATTTATTTCTTATCCAGTAAATTTGTTAATATAAACGTATTAATTGATGGCTAACATGTTGAATTTGGCCCCCGGAGGCTTCTATATGTTGAAAGGAATATAATAACCATGCACAGTGTTATAGGGTTAAGCAATGTTTGAACAAGTAGTAAGCAAGAGTGCTTGTGGCTGGCAATAAAAGCTCGTATGAAATATAAAACTATCAACTTTAATGAAATATCGTTGTTAAATTAAAATTCAACAATGCATAATGACACAAAATATAATAATTTATACTAATATAATTTCACTTGTTTGAATTTCCTTCTTCGTCGTAATATTCTTTATTGGCAGCAAGAGTTCTGAAGTATCCTTCTAGTTCCATATTGGTCAGCTAACTGATATGCACAGTTTATAGTAGGTCTCGACGCAATGAATGAAAAAAATATCCGGATCGTATTACACAAAAAAAAACAATCAAGTCCGAAAAAAACGTGCTTACTATATTTAGCAATTTACTCGTTGTGTTTACCGTTCTAAGATAATTTGTCTTTCTTTACTGAAAAAAATCGTTCGCGGAAAAATGAAATTCTTCAACTTTAAATCACTGTTCTAATGAGCTTGTTTCCTACTCCTTTATTGACTATATTTACAATGGTGAATGGAGTTTCAAGTTAAAGTTAATAAATATCAATAAATATCTTCATTTTATTCAGTTGATTTATGTAAATTCAACAAGAATATAGAGTGATTTTAGACGGCATAACGGCCGAAAAAAATCCATACAATTTGAACGAGTTCATAGATGACTCGCGTTCACGTAGTAGCATCAGTTTTCCAAAATATTGCCTGATTTCGTGATTCTAATAGTCAACATTTAACGAAAAATAAACTATTCTGATTTTTGTGGAAATATGCGAAATTTGGCCACAATTATATGGTGTTCTTTTGTTTTGGTTGTCAATCCAATTCCATTGTACATGTCAAAATCATGTACTTTTGTATTGTTTTTGTAAACTTATATGGTATTGAATACCTTTGGGCATTAAGAACAGCACACTTGTAATTTGCAAACAGACGGAAATGATGAGATATATTTATAAACGACTTTGTATATAAAATCAACGATCATTGGCCATTTATTAGATCCAATAAACCTGGCCCCAAGCTATGTAGCTATGCAATGCGATCAGAAAACAAACGCTAGCAATAACATTCCAAGAAAGCCCTAAGGATATGCCTAATGAGTTCAATAGAAACAGGTTAGCATGAGGTCAAACCTTTGACAAAGAACCTAAACAAAGATATCAGTACCAATGAGAAGCAATTAAATACTCATAAATATTTGTAAAGTTTATTGTATCTATTATACGAGAGGTTTCGATAATCTATTCGCAACATTCCGCATTATAGGCTGATAAAATAAAATAAGTTTCTCTGTCAAACGCTTTAAACGTCCTCATTTCTTTATTTCATTATAGTATATAAATTATTTATTTCATGGAATCTAAAAGGATGATTACAATGTACTTAAAAACACTTATCGAGAGAAGTGATTTAAACCACCTCACGAATTCAAACACAAAGTTTAAGCTAGGTTGTAGTTATCCAAATGCCAGATCAAAGGGTTTCTGCGGGATACATTAGTTCTCTATAACACAACTTGTTCTCGCTTAATCTTATTCATACGAGAATGTGTTAGTCCACATCTTAATACTAATTATTATAATTTCCTTTCACAAGCTTCCTTAGATGTTCGCTTACCATTGCATTATCATTGATATTTCAATGAACGCAACACATTCGGAAATCCTTTTTCAATTCAAATGCGAAACGCGTGACTGTTTTAATGACGTGTTATTGTTGTATATTTTGTTGTATATTGCATACGATGAATCAATTGACGTCCAAAACGGCGCCGCTGTGCAAACTACCCATTTTTTACGACGACTTAATGTTGAAACGTTATGTTTTATCCATGTATATCTGTAGATAGAGCATCTATAGAATTCATAAATATGATAATAAACAATGAATAATGTAGTATTGCAATTGATGTACGATGTTTGATAATACTTTGGAAATATCTTACACTTACAAAAAGGCATCAATGGTGTCGGGAGCAGTTTGTCATGCATGAGATAATAGATCTACTGTATAGCTACATGTTTTAGAAATAATAACAGTATGTAAGCATCTTTTTTTAAGCATCTTGATCGGATTTGAATAGTATATGTTTATTATACTAAATAACTATTAGGAACGGAATTTACATAAGATTTAAGTAACTTGTTTTCCAATCCTTATTATTTGTATTGTTGTTAAATACCATGTATATTTAAATTTGAAATGAATACTGTTTAAACTAAACCGCGCGGCTTAGCCTATTTCGTCGAGTGACATCATCCCGGTCGGTAATCTAAATAAGGTATATATTTTTTTGTTTTTCTTTTCGGACAAATGTTACAACGGCAAAAACTAATATACGCACTTCGATAGGCCTTTCGGAATTCTATTCTTTGATTAGTGCCGTGTAAATTGTAAACGTACATTATTCATAACATCAGTTTGTTCCATGCCGGTGTGTGTTTCATTGCTTTCCTCTAGACATTAACTACCATATCGAAACCATATCGAAACGGTGAGAAGTATGCGAATCTTAACCCTGGAATAAGTATCGTGCGGATAAGGCCTTTTCACCTATACCAACACGCCAGTAACTGACCACATGAAAACAGTTACTTCATCTACCACGTCATATATTTACTTCATGTCATTGATTTTCTTTTTGAACACATACAAATTGTTTCATGTTTTTGGACCTGTTGTGATTATACTGTTATTTTCTGCAATGACCACGACGGAATTCTGTAGTATACTTTCATAAATACTCCCTTTTGATAAGCATTTATAATTCAACATTTACCGCAACTATTCAAAATGTTTATTGTTAAAATAAATTGACATAGTTTAATCAACAATAGACTCCGCTTTTAGATTGTAGAATCATGGCCTTTGACATGCCTTAATGTGACCAAATTTACTTTATCGTCTCTCTTACTTGATAATATTATTATCATCCAATCTTCATCAAACGTTGGTCGGAAGTACGGCTGTTCCAAACTTGATCTTGCACTTTTCAATATGTAATTATGACCCTAAACATTTTGTTTCCTCTATCTGCCTGGTACATATCTTGACTTTTTCAATTCAGAATATGACCAATTGCACATTAAACAAGTCCCAATGTTAAACGGCATGTTATGTTATAACATGAATGAAAAAGGCCTTTCATATTGAAGCAGTCTTTTTGAAGTGATCAACCTCGAATTTTCTCATTTGACCATTGCTTAATAATGTATATATGGTGAACTATTTTTATCGCTATCATCAGGATAAATAAGCCCATAAAAAAAATATGACTGTTGTCTGTTAATCTCAATCGAAGAAAAAGGCACTCCAAAGGATCAACATTTGCGGTTCAATAGTCATGCGAAAGGCTAAAGAAACAAGCCAAATAGCAAAACGTTTAAACATAAACCCGGTTTAATGGCACTGGGTAACGCCAAAGACATAGAACATAAAATCACAAACAAGAAACATTGAAGAACAGCTCAAAACTCCACAAGCAGCACAGAACATACATACATTCAAGTTCATTTTCCCTATTTGCTACAGTGGTTGAGGAACTGATGTATGTTGTTAAAAATCACTTTCAATTACTAAAATCACTTCATGTATAATTCAAAGATTTTTGTCTAGCTAAGTTGAGAAACAGTGAATTCCAGTGTCAATATCATGACATATTGATGTTTTAAAAACATCGATTTTGTCAGTTTTTTTTTCAATTTTAAATAATAGCAACGGATGAAACTAAAATTATTAGCTGTTATATCTAAGAGGCATGAAATATTTATGTCAATCAAATCGATATTATTATCTATAGCTATTTTGAATTTTGTACTTGAAGAGCATTAATTTTTCAGAATCGTTAAAACAAGAGTGTTCAGAATGTAATAAAATGGCCAAGTTTGCATTATTGTACATTTAAAAACGATCAAATTTTTATTTCTAAACACAAAATATTCAATGCATTTTCCCACACATGATAATTATTTTTTGAAAACGATTTTTCTTAATTCCTGGTAGATATACTGTTTATAATTAATAGGGGTTATTGTATACACCAAACAAATGACCAGGGTAACAGGTAAATAATTTCAGAAGGAATTAGACTATTTTGTATGGTCATTGTTATGTAGCACCGGCTGTTAAAGCAATTTTCTGTATTCAAGAAATACAAAGCTATAAGATGGTGCATTACTTTGGGTTACTCACAAATGTTTTGGAAATTGGAATGCTTATCGTTTATGATCCGTGGTAGATACTACTAGGCAATCAAAGGAATCATCGATACCGCAAAATAAATTGAAAGCGATTTCTAGATTAAGCTTAACAGATTCTAGTTCGTATGGGAGGTTTGCAACATAAAAACACAGTTAAGATTTAAAAAAACAAACAAAAAAAACCAAAAACGTCATTTATTGGGAAAAGTTATAAGTGCGATACAAGAAGAAAATATCGCCAATGACACTTGTAAAACACTGCGAAATAAGCGTTTAAACTGCATTCAAAATGCTAAAAAGCAAACATATAACATATTTTAACAATAGCTTGTGAAGGCAAAACCAAATGTGATTGCTTACAACCTATTGTTTCGTATTACGTGATATTTTGAAAATTTTCAATACGTGATTTTTTACATGTCATACAGGTTTAATATTTCTCAAATAGCTGTCTCTTCACATTTTTGTGCAATTAATGACTTTAAAAACGGTAATACGAAAATGAATAGCCGCATCTATGCTAATAGTTTGAGCAATACTCAAATAAAAAAATGAATAGTTATGTAGAATTAACAAACAATCATTTATTTTGAATAACTGTATAACTGTAATTCCATTTGCGCAAATTATCAATATAGCTAAAAATGATCAGTCCTTTTACCTTATGCAGAAAAATGCAGATTCATGTTATCTTTTAAACCGTTTATGGCGAGCATGTGACGTCATCTCTTCAAAAATTTTACATAAGTAATCTTTTGGACGTAAGTATTAGCTAGTGTATGTCGCTTTTATTTTAACAATGTTTTCTGTTTTTGTTCCCAGTTATAATATTATGGTGATTTATATTATAAAACTCTTTGATAACACACCTATTATTTTCTAAGACAGGCTGTGTATGATGCTCATAGTTTCAAACAATAACTCCATATTATGTTTGAAAAGTTTTTGCATTAGGCACTCTCATTTCTATTCCTCCGTCTGCAGATAAAGTTGGGATCTCTTATCATTGAAGTACTTGAGGTTTACGTATTAATTTATATTGTATTTATTTTATTATTAAGTTTCCTTACGTTATTGCATACTTTTCCCTGTATTCAGGACTGATGGGATAAGAGTGAGGTTTGTGCACTTAAACTAGTTTAAACCCCCTGTAAATTGACATTTTACTGACGGTTCCAAGGTGGTACCTAACAATCCTTGAAAAACATACCTAAATTTGTAAATAGTATATTTAAACTGTGCTTTTTGTGGAGTTTGTGCTGTTGTTTCTTGTTTCTAGTTTACGATTTTTGTGTGTTTCAACATTTGTTTTTTATCAGCGTTACATATAAAAACTAAACAAACATTGCGCTTTATTAAAAAAAAAATGATTGGACAGCAAATCTTATACAGCTGCTGCGAGAAGCTTATATCGTCAGCTTAGTGCAATAACTCAATAATTGCATATAGAAATAACAGCAGATATTGAGTTTTGCACTATGGTGACGATATGTTATCTGAAATGAAAAGTGTTGTTCTAAAATATCAAGGAAATAAGATGTATATAGTCAACCTTGGATTATAATATCGGGTGTTTTGTTGTAAATTAAATTATTAAAAACATATTAAAGCATTCTAGTTAACATTTAAGCTACATATATTAAACTACACATTTCATTAATATATGTGCAGTTACAATACAAATGCGATTTTAAAACACAAATATGTTAGCGTCCTGATTGTTTAAGTAACGCATCAATGTAAAAATATAATTTGGAAGAATAGTTTTGAAATATAAAACAAAAGACAGTAAGTGATTTCTTTAACGTCATTATACTACGCCAAGCATTGTATGCATTGCATCAAACATTACACTTGTTAAGAATTAAGTTCTGTTTCGCTTCCTCTCCGAATTTATGCTGCTGATTATGAATAACAAAACGGGTACTAAACAAGTGTTCAATTGACATATTCAATTATTGTCAGAAATGTTCTCTTCTGTTAAATGTACTTGCGTTTAAATATTATTTAATGATGTTTAATGAACATAATCTTGTACAGAACAAGTTAACTCCTTAATGAATGATGCTAATCGATCATAATCGACAATGTGGCTGTTGGAATCCTGATATTTATCAAATTGATTGCCTAGAATTATCTAACTGACAATGTATTAACACCCATAATGTACTTACAATACGTTATCAATGACATGACCAATGATATTTGAAAACCATATAACTCGGAATGATACCTTGACAATCTTTGTAAAATCTACTGGAGCTATATCCTATAATATGAAAGCATTAAAATATTTCGTAAAATTCTACATCAATGGTTATAATATTTTGATAATATATTGCGATTTCTATCCCAGAATGCCTTAGTTTTAATATACTTTTTCTTTTCTTTCTGTTGTTGTTTAAAAATCCACAGAAACCCGTTTAAAGAATTAATAAATTTGCAAACTCATTTAAAGCTCACTACGGTCGATGTGAACTTAAACCGAGTAAACAAAATACATTTTAAATAATAAAGTGCCTTTTACCTTAACCTATATAATACTACGTATACTACTTTGATTAAATGGCTGATCATCATGAGTTGAGGTTGTCTAGTCAAAAAGTAAACAGCTGATTGTTACCAGCTCCTAAATCAACTCACAATATTTTGATATTTATATCATTGCAATTTTACCCTCAAATTTAAACTGGTTCTGTGCATTGGTGGAAGTATATTAAAGTAAAACCCCGTGGCATTAGTGCTTTTTATTTCTAAAAAATCTAAGAAAATATGCTTTATCTTTTCGCAGAAATTGGATTAATTTCAGACCCCATCTAATGTTTCTAAATATATATTAGTTCCAATTGTATAATTATAATATGCGTAGAGGTAATAGGAGGTTAAATTTATGACTTTTTTTGGACCCTCAAATACGACCTGTAGCAAAGGTTTACAATGTTGAGAAGAAGAAAAACAATCATTATATTTCAGACAAATCCAAAAGGCTTAAGAGAAAAGAATGTATCTGCTTCTGTATTTAATGTCACTTATAAATATTTCGCTTCCACCGCTGGAGTGCACATATCCGGTCATTTTGTGACAACCGTTCAGAGATTTATAAATGAATTAAACGACTTTTTGGACTGCTTTCGAATTACAGGATTAAAACAACAAAACACTATTTCAGAAGTTCAATTTATAGTTAGTAGAGCTATTTCAAATGTTGTACAAAAGCAAATAAGTTTTTTCGGTTACATTTGAAAAAAACAACAACTTATGATTTCTATTTTAATTTGAAACTATGCATTTAACAAATCTCTTTGCTAGTAAGTAATTTTCAATTGAGGAAAAGGTGACAATTCAAATTCAGATGCTTCCGTAGTATATATAAAGCAGATGATTGTCCGCTAATCAAACACAATAAATGTGTACATTTTACACATGATTAAAAACTTACTATATACATATAACGAGTTTTTAACCCAAGATACATCATTTTATGGTGTATGCATTGGTACAAATATTCATTTGAAGTATGGATTCAGAAATGTAATATCTGCTTATTATTACAATGCCACTAAAATACCTAAAATAACGTAGTGTTCAACGGTTAACAATCAATTAAAACAATAAATAAATGGTTTGAATTTTCAGAAATCGATTAATCTGCGATAGTTTACATAATTTTATAACGGAATTTAATTATTGATTTCAAATCAGACATGGATTGTACCCAACGATCATCAAAAGGAATGCAAATCATGATTTGAAGCATAATAGTTTAAATATCTGAACACTTGTTGTAACGCGATATACATACTGGTATAATGAGTGAATTCATAATTATCAGGAATTACCTTTTTATTAAATTAATTACATTTCCGACTATAACAATATCCCCAATGTTTATGATTGTATAACAGAAAGTAATACTAAATAATAAATATCTAAATTGAACATTCAATGCATTTCACTTGTCCACATAACCAGTTTTGTTTCAAACAATGCCTTTTGTTTCACTACTGCAGACACCCAGGAATAGATGTTTGATTTCAAATTAAAATTAATGAGGGATCCGTATACAGCTAACAAAGGTCCAAGCCAAGATATAATTGAAATATGAATAAACTGATATAACTGCTACCAACGCCGTAGCAGCATCTGGTAAAGTAGTTGTTTGTGCCCTATAATCACCAATCAATATTAGCTGTTTCCTTATGACTGAACAAAACGATAAAACAATAAATACGTAATAAACGTTTGACCTTATTGCAGAGTTCATTACTCTTCATTTCTTAAAAGCTTATATTTATAAACGAATATGTACATAAAGCAATGTTGTGGAAACTAATATGGAACATCTTGTTATTGACTGTGTATGATATATTAAAACAAAATGGTGTTTTGGGGTTTCAACTACAGTATTTATAACCGTGCAGTGGAATGCCTGTACGTGTGATAAGAACGTCCCGGTTAAATCAAACACGTAAAAAGAACATCCAACATACATAGAATATTGAATTATCGCGTTTAAATACGAAATCATTAAACAAACTTTCATTACATTCTAAAAGTTAGTTAAAGATGTTGTGTATTTATACTATACAATACACTTTATTTGTGAGCAACTTGTGTGCAATATATGCCCATAAAGCGGTAGTAAGAAAATGTATAACCACATCTTCGATAAAAAAGTACCAATGTCAATTATCAAAATAGATGTTTGCTTTCAATTATAACAGGTTGCTTGGTATTTATTTGGATGGTGAAACTATCTGCTATTATTCATTCATAAATATAAATTTATCATTTGTAAACTTAACATATTATTGCCAACAAGCGCCTGCTCAATTATCAACACAAATTGAATCATTACACTTGTTTAACCAGAATTAAATGAATTTGTATTGACAAGCACATTTTAACGATAGGTCTTTTTTTCAAACAAAAGATTTCAATGGGCGTATGGAAAAAAAGACAAGCGAATACAACCATAGCTTAGCAATGTCATATTGTGTATGTGGTCGTGACTATCAAATAGCAAAAATACCAAATGAATGTCAACTACAGAAACAAGCCCAGTAGGCTAAAATGAAAATATATAAACACTGTTTAGAGGCACAAGGCATGGGCCAAACGACAACGAACTTGAGACACAAACGTATAACACAGCACTACCAGCAAACAAGTAAACGCATCGTCATAGCAATACCGAATAATGATGAAAGTATTATCTTGAAACGATCTTGAGTCTTCTTAACTACATAATATCACACTTCTCCCGACATTTATCGACAATTACAACCTTTAAAACACCATAATTTTGTTATTTATTTATTAATCATTTTTAATCAGGTGTTTGTTCAAATTAAGCTTTTATTAAAACAAAACGTTCTTCGACAATATGCGAGACAATTAAATGTGATTGAATTCAACGCATCCAACCGACAAAAACTATCATTTATCGTGAATAATTATGAGAAACAGTCTGTTTTAATCCAATTTGTTCACGTTATCAACAGAAATCAGTATGAAATTCCCAAAGCTCTTAATAAAGTGTACAATTAATACGGTTATTTGATCATACTTTGTACTATTTTGTCATGATCATAGCAGCCTGACAGTGTTTAATTACCATGATAACGGGACACGTTCATTCTTCAGTGTAATACATTGTTTCACTGTCACCTTGGTAATGATTATGTAATAAAATGCACCTGTCTGAGTAATTTAAATAATAAAAGTTTGTCAAATATGTTAAATTGCATACAAATTGTTTTATTTTGTTCACTTAACATAAGGCATTATAATCTATAATTCTATTAATTCTGTTACTGTATCCTTTGTATTTAAACTGTCACTGAATCCCATGTAGTTCTACTGTCGATTTTTTTTTCAAATTCCTTAAGTTACGTGTCTTTCTTAATATATTTACTATTGATTCATCAATATTGTAGTGAACATGCATATCATGGCCGGTTCCGTATCTCGCTAACACTCAGAATTCCAGACGGTAAGTTTCCCTAATCATTTGTATTCTATCCAGAAAATAAACGTAATGCTTACTGATTTCTGTAGTATTGACCATTCCAATATAAAGATTTGATAACCAATTTGCTGCAAAATATGATTCATAATTCGAACAATTTTGTGTTTAATTCTGAGAGTGGCTGTCGAAAATATCATCGAGACATGCTGAGGACAATAGAAGAGTGTATTAAATACGCAGCATTATCGGGGATATGAACTCAATTAGGCTGGTCAAAGTACGCGTGGAGTCCTTCGGACTCCACAAACATAGACCAGCCCAATTACGTTCATACCCCGATAATGACATCAAGCCCGCAATTCATTTCTTAATTGAAATAATTTGAAAACAAATTTCAGTGAGCGTAGGAGTATTTTATTTGACATTATCTACTGTTTGCGTATTTTGAAATAACTTCCAAGCAGAAGTTATTTCAATTTGCGGAGGCTTCCGATAGGGTCTGCTATCGAACAAGACTGTCAATAACGGGAACATAAATACAGTATGCATGGGAAATGCATGTGAAAAGGATTATTTGTTGATTCCAGAGCAAGATAGTATCTTAATGCACTAATAGTGGACAAATGATGTTTTCCAAAACGTCAAGCTGTGCCACACGTGAATAAATCATTGTTTATGACCACGCGTAAAATAAAACACCATCTATATCATTGACCCGTGATAACTGATATTTGAAGAATTGTATGTACACATTGCTTCCGTGTAACGCAAACATTGATAACACCTCCGAGATTATATTTGCTATTTCGTATCTGCACAGGCTTCAAATTCTGATTATTTACTATTTGCCGAGAGTAAAAACACACGGTGTTATGCCATCTTCTAAGAGCGGCAGACAGCGACATGACAGTTTGATGTTCGATCACTATTTTGATGCATTGGTGGTTCAATTTTAACCAGAGTGCTTCCTGCCCTAGTATCTTGACAATATTCAATCAACGGTAAGATCACACTTTCATAATATAACTCTTGAGTTCTGACCATTGACATGCCTACAGGTGAACAAATTCACATTATCGGTCCACTGACTAGGTCTTTATAACTTCTTGTCCAATCGTTAACAAAACTTCTTAGGAATACTATCTGATTCAAATTTCATCAGCATTCTATTAAAAATAAAAATTTATTTTAAAGGCAAAGAAAGAAAACAAATGATTGAAAGCATGGTTGAAATTACTTTGATAATATATTTAAAGAGATTGCATGCTTGTCTGTACAAGTTGATTACTACATGAATGAAACATTAACATAACATGTGTCCCTATGTATTGGTGAAAATACAAAAGTACAAGTAAAATACAACATAAAAGAAAACTTTTAATAAATAGAAAACAATCTTCAACCTAAAGAAGCAAATCAATGAAAAAAAGTTTTAACACTATCTAGTGTGCAAAGGCACAAGAAAAAATAATTTTGTTTACAATTTGTATAAAAAAAATTGTTACGTGCGCCTTTACATGAAATTATACGCCTCTTTTGTATTTTGGATATCTCTTTTGCTTCGGTACCATTCATGACTAGTAAGTGACAATACAGTGATACACATTTAAAATTACAAATAGTTTAGACTTGCAAAATCCATATCAGTGATTAAAACTTGTCGCAGCTACTTGTAAAAGTTTAAATATCCATTGAATGATGGCATGATATAGAGGACAGCTGTTTGTTTCAGTGTAAGATCGTAATATATTTCACTGAGTGAGAACCAAACGTTATATTGCACGAGTGGCGTAATAACTGGAGACCGGAAACAAGTAGTTATAAATATGATCAAATACAGATAGTTTAAACTTGCATTATCCATATATTAAATTATTATGAAAGCGTATCGCGGTTACTTGTGGAGGTTTCAATATAGCCATTGAATATTGGAATGATAAAGAGGATAGCTGTATTTCACCGTGTGAGGACCAAAGCTTCCACTGCACGAGTGACGTAGCGAGGTGAATTATATTGCAAACTTACACTTTAACTATTTCTAAAATATGCTGATTGAAAGTGTATAAATATATACATTTATGCAGCAGAGTGCAAAATGAAATACAATATTGATGTTTTACTAAACCTTTATTTACAAAATCAAAATAATTTATTCATAATTTCTCATTAGTATGAACTACCCTGATTTTTTGTAGCATTCATTGCAGTGAAAGTAAGCATGTATAAGTAGTATAGTATTTTAGATTGTCTGTTTATCAAATTGAATATATAAATAAGGTGTTGTGATGGCCCTGGTGTTGTCGTCGGTCACTACGTCGTTGTGCATAAACTTGAACCTTGTATAAATCTCAAAACAATGGATAATATTGCTCTTCGAACAGTCATGTAAGTAGTTTAAAAGATCATTGTTAGCCAAATATTTTAACGCTACGCCGAGGTACATCTACAGTGTAGGCGTTGACGCATCCATGAAATAGATGGCTTAACTTAATTTATTAAAGGCGAACTGCACTGCATTAGGTGTATAATGCAATTTATTGCATCGTATTAGAGTCAATTGTTAGAATGGAGTAAATAATTTCACACCGATGATCTGGGTTTTATTGCAGAGTGTTTAATCACGATATACCAATATATTTGTGGCATCAATTTTTGAGATATACGGGGGCGGTACACGCGAATTTAAAACAGGCGTCTTTATTTAATTAAAAAAAAATAACGCTTGATAACATTTAATGTATCTAAGGATATTCATTATAAACCAAAAATAGTAGTGGAGAGAGGATTGAACATTAAGACGGACGGGGTTGTACTTTAGGGGTACTCTTTTGGGCATGCCCCCAGTTACCCAGGACTACCCAATCATGTGCTCTACAGAGGGAAGTTAGGAATTACCAGACATTCCCATGAAAATGTTGTCAACATTGTACATTTTTATGTTAAGTATGCATTTGTTTTCATCAATATTGTCATGATTAATTAATATAAACATAGAGTATTTGTAATTAATTCTTGTGTACTTATTAGTCATTCAACTTAATGTACTATGTTTAACAAAAATAAATATATTTATAATGTTATTACGAGATCATAACTAAATGTAAAAGTCATTTCCTCAATTAATGAGAGAGGAACTTCAGTATTGTTAAATGACCTTTCAGTAATTGACATATTGTGTCAGTTTCTTGCTTAAAGACATATTATTTTATTTTTTATTATAATCATGTAAAGCAGCATTCATCACCTGTCATATGTTATCAAATTCTAACACATTTTAGTGTTGTATAAAAGGATTACTAGATCTGCGTTTTGATCCGGAAGGTTGTATTTAGATCTAAAAAATAATGATCTGCTCTACGGACATTGCGAGCAAAGTAATGAGTTATTCATCAGAACTAGGGTTTCAAGATATCAATGCTCAATGGCATGTGTATTAGGATCAACATGTGATGATAACGAGTTCAAAATGCGCCTTTTTGCTAAAAAATCAGTTTGGTACCGTTTCTCAGATCTCTATGTTCAACGCAGATCCCAAAATTATGTACTACAGAATTGAAAGAATAATTAATTCAAAAGCAATACTAGTTTATCAACACTTAAAATGTCCCATCGGCCTCGGTAGTTGGTTGACATGCATTTAATTTCGTGGTCTATGAACCATTCTACTATTTTTTCACAAACATGGCTCTGAATATTGAATTAAAAATCATCCATCTTTGGCTATACTTTTTGCGTCTGCTATATCAATGCTGTGCCGCTACTGTAAAATTGAACTCCCATACTTCTACCACGGTATCATTCGACATGGTGAATCAGTCCTCAAAATATTATGCCTTCTCTTTGCTTTCAAAACTTGTTTTCGTTCGATTTATATGAAATTATGCTACCGATCGACCACCGTTCCCGAATGAATTTATCTTATACCGCTAGATATTAAGTTTGTAGACAGAGGTCAATTCCCCCAATAATAAAATTACCAGCTAACAGGTAGCAGTTCTGTGCACTTTTAATCTAGTTCTTAGTCTCATAATATTTGTTTAACCGAAAAGGTTTCGCGAATATTATTTAGGTAGCTAGATAATTATCGCGAACATTGAGTGGTCAACACGAAACAATTCGCGATCTAAGTTTAAATTGGTTGCCAACAATCAAGATTCCAAAGAGTCATAAAGTTTAACTGCTAGGACTAGTAATAAGATTACTACGCGATCTACTTGCAGCGGACTTAAACGTACCGCTTTTTCGGTATGTGAACCGACCAAATACATCCGAGGATGTTTTCGATAAAAATGGCCCAGGAGATCCGACTGCGTAATTATAAGGATGATTAAAGTTGTTTGACGAATTATTTCCAATAGTGGGAGGCATTTGAATAATTTGATAAAATACATTGTACACATTTATCATTTATAATACACATATATTCTAATTTATGTAAATATAGTTAAATGAATAGATTTTCTGACGACGATAATATCCAGAATTGAGGGCAGTTCGTGAGTAAATCGTTATTTCTATCGATGACGCGAAGTTCGAAATGGAAAACAACTAGTTCACTGAAGCATGTGTGGAGTAGCTGTCTAGATAGAATTGTTCTCTTGTTCGTGCTCATTCTCATGTATTTTTTGAAGAACATGAGAACCATGCTCCTGAATATAAACATGCTTCTGGAGCGTAAGTAGGGTTAGTTAATTTAATGTATTTAAAAGTTGACAGGTTTTACCGGGTTTTTTTTGGTCATACTATTTTTAGAAACGCAGAAGTAGTCCCGAGATTACACACGGTACTCGCTTCTTACGGTATCAGAAAACGACAGTATCATGACACGGATTTTTCAATACGGCGTGCTGTATTTTCACTGTTGGATATTAAAACGAAATGTTATATGCATATAATAATAAAGAATATTTCAAATTCATATTAATATTCCCTTTTTAAGACGGTCTAAACAAAGAAAAACATGTTGATATTAAATACATTTCTTTGTCAATTTTCCAAGTTTCGAACATAGTTTTTGGACAGTTTACCGCTAAACTTGAACGAATACAACGACTGAACAGTAAACATACTATCGCATAATAGGTATTATTAATTTTTGGCAGATAAACTGTTACCAAATATTTCAAACTTTGGATGTAATATTTTTCTAGAATATTGATTCTTTCAGAAGATTTGCGCTGTGAATGCAAAATGGTTTTGAATTAAATAAAATACATTTGCATTACAGAAAATTATAACAATGAATTATTCATATTTAAATAGCATTCAACGCATTCAATTCAGCCACACAGATCACAAATTTGTTTTAAACAACGCTTATTGAATAATTAATGCATTACGTTGGTAGAGATATCATATCAAATCAGTTGGCACGTTGATTTATACAAGCAACGGATCGAGACAAATTTGAAATTATTCGTATATGTATAAATCGAAATTGTTATGTAAAACTCTCCATCAACTGCAAATAAAGTAGTATATTATTCTAAAAATCATAAGGTAGGATGTACCAAATAATGTTTGCTTTGTTATAGAAGGTACATAAAATGTTGTTTACATTGGAATATGAATTTGCAACGTACAGTATGTTTATGATATTATAGTTACATTTGCCAGCACTTAATCGTTCAAAATAATCGCTGTTCATCATTCTGCAATTCTCCATCGACTAATTATTTGCGATGATATCACGGCCATTGGACATTACCACTTTTCGACCTTCGAGTATTAAAATCTGAAAATATGGCATCGAAAATTCCAACCACTGCCTAATCTTGCAAAAACTGCATTTAAAACCTAGCAATACTACACAGGATCTAACTACCTCACAATTTCATATATGTCTATGCTGAGCATTGTTTTCCTTACGTTAGTTTATATATTTTCTACCATATGTAAAACAGGGAAAGATAGGCGAAGCTTAACCGTGCAATAAGTATCGTGCGGATAAGACATGACTCTATTCAACTATACAAGCATGCTAGTAAATAAACAATGCCCTTGACATTATATAAAAAACAGTTTCTTCCTTTGTATAATTGGTTTTGTACACATACTAAGCAATGCTGTTAAACATATCGTAGCGTTAGATTTTATGGTTGGTAATTTGTCACATTGACATGCAAATACCTACTTATTTATTCCATTTTGCTTTAGATTTGCTGTTTGTCGCCCTGCGGGTATTCTGTCATTTCTGGCAAAGTGTATGCATCACAGTAGACAGCGATGTTACACTTCCATATTTGCTCTCTGGTTGATACGCATTTGTAATTCAATCTTAACATGCCTATTCATAATGCTAAATGTCATAATATATTGCCATAGTCAAATCAAAAATCAGATCACGCTATTACAATGTACAGTTATGGCCTTTGACATGCCAAATAGTGATCATACTCACTTCGGTTCTCTTAAATTTCCATTAAACATTTGTTGGAATTCCATCCGATCGAAAATTGAACAACATCCAGATCGCAATATTGGCAATTGAACTGCGCCGTTAAAATTTTAAAACATTGCTCTTTTCGCGTTTTCCTCTCTCTATCTGGTGCATACATTTACTACACCTGATTAGAATGCTTATTTGCATAATAATTGAAGAAAAAGGTTAATCATCATACTGATCGCCCTATTCATTCTGATGTGATGACTTTTGAGTTGTGACAATAGGAGTGTACTAAACAAGATAGATCTCTCACTTGCACATGTGTGATTCAATATTTAACAAGTTTGCTTACAAATTGCCTTGAGCGAAATAACTCGACAAAGTTTCATCAACATGCTTTAGATTGCATTATTCTTTTCATAATTTTTTTTGCCCTTTCTCGAACTGGAGTGTTTCTTTTAACGTATACAAGAAACATTGACAAACATTACGCTGTATTGTCCCGTATTCTATTTCTGTAAACGAAAATTTTTAAAAATGTTTGAAAGCCTGTCATATTGTATAATTATTTTTGCCCCTTTAATTTTCAACATGCACCATCACTAAACATAACTCTTCACTATATGATTAAACTTAATTCATCACGTTTATTAGTTGAACATAAAGCTGCAATCAAATCAGTCTAACTCATAATCAATATTTGTTTAGTCATAGTCTTTCCCGTGAAGAGTATGTAGAAAGTTCCAAGCAGGCGAAAACAGAAAGCAAGGTCAACATAACATTTCACATTATATCTAAAATTACTGCATGCCTGTTTGTACGATATATTGGAACGTAAAAACAAAGTTAACAAAGAATTTCGAGATTTATTGTGGAAAATACAAAAGTTCAATAAAAGAAGAAAATATTAAACAATAAAACGGGTAATAAATGGAGGAAAATGCAATTTCCGACATTTGTCCTCTGAAACAAATCAGCAAAACAATGATCAATATGTTTTTTAACGAGTAAGTAAAGAAACACGAAAAGAAACATTTTGTTTGCAATTAATATAGAAAACATTCATACGAGCGAATAAGCATGTACTGATCAGCCTTATTACATACCATGCACAATTCTTCTGTTCTGTACAGTTCATATCTATATAAAACAGTTCAAAAAACAACATTTACGACAAAAAGTACAAACTCACATTACCAAAATACAAAGTTATTGCACGTTATGGAGGTTTTTTTTCAATGTATTCGTTTGAAAATAAAAATGTGATAGTAATATCTCTTTACAATGTAAGCTTGTTATTTGCCATCTGAATAATTAATTGACAACTGACGAATGGTAAAAAACCAACACAAATAAATCGTTAAAATCGTTAAAAGAGTAACTTATTAAAACAATATTGACAAACACGTATTAACACATCTTTAAAATCGAGTAACAATTCGAATTTGATAAGCGAAAACAACTGAAAAGTCATGACATTGACGTAACAAGCCCTAATTTGAGCCAAAAACATCAGTAAAGTTATTTTACAAAGTATACCAAAAGTGTATTATTCCGTCGCTTACAGGTGATGTTGGTATCCGGTCGTTAATTATTTGAAGTTAAGTATTCAGTATCAATAATATGATATGTTTTGCGTTATTTTTCATTGTTTTTCAGTTTATTGTTAAATTATGGGACCAGTTTGAGGTTATGACCTTGCTGATTATTTTAAGCCCCCACTAGACTCGAGTTCCAGTGATCTTAAAGTTCACTGACCGTTCTAAGACGGTAATCCCATCATAAAATGGTCAAGTAACAAGGATAAGGGTATGGTTTGTGTGTGGTGTTTGTATTTCTGTATGCGATGTAAGTTTGTTTTGGGTGTTTGTGTTTGTGTATGTGATGTTAATATGTTTGTGTATGTAGTTCATTGTCGTTTGGACCCTTGCCTTGTGACCATAAGCAGGGTTTGCCTTTTGAATTTTCGACTTCAGGGCTTGTTTTGTATATATTGTACTATAACATTTTACGTTTTGAGGCTCGGCCTACGCAAATAGCTTTATAGAAAGAAATTTACCAATATACAATCAGCTATTAAAATTGGTGTTTTAGAACATTCATCTACGTTGTCTTTAATATTGTATAACAAAACATATGCGATTACAATCTGATATAACAACGCAAAATAGAAATGATTGTATCATAATCTTTGTTTAATCTCGCTATTTTCACTCGTCCATAGGTTTTATTTAACTATGTTTGGAATATACAACGCCTTTCCCTTTGCACGGATTAATCAAACTGACATGTTAGTTAGAAGGTCAGTAACATCAAGTGCAAAACGTTTCGTTGGAATATGCATTCGAAATATCGTTGCTAAATGGATAAAAAGGTTTCTTCGCAAAAGCAAGCTTGGAAGGTCAGGCAATTCAAAGTTCGAAAACGTAATTTTCCTTTATTTTGAGATACAACTGTTTTCCAAATGAAAAAAACAACAACATTTGAATGCAGCAATATTCTTGGTGAGAAAAGTGTTTTGTGTGCATTGTATTATTGTCGGTTTTTTAATGCTTCTTCATTAAATGCATCTGTCTGTGTGACAATATAATATTAAAATATGTCAAATTTAGCACATACTAGTGTGTCAGGTTTGAATCAAGTTATGGCCTATTTAACACGCATAACAGTTTAATGTATTTCCAATAGTCTAGCAATGAGCAGAAGTAAAAAGCATTATGTAAACTATTCAATCAAAACACGCTAAGCATAATTATAACAGGGCACCTTTAGACGTTCATGAACAGCCGTTTGTTAAGTTAGCAATACAACTTTAATTAACCAATAAATAAGCGCGAACATTGTGTAATGTTTCAAAGATCTGACATTGTATTATTCAAATGAAATACTTTGTTAATGTTAAATTGAATTTTTCAATGAGCAAGAAACCTTCCTAACACTTTTACAAAAACGTTGGTAAAATAACATCGAATGTAATATTTAAGAAAAGTAAATCTTAGTGAATGCCAAAGATCCTCATGTCTGTGAAGGAAAGTGCATTTCTCTACTTTCAGTTAAACAGTGTGCTTTTATTGTTTACAAATATCCATTTAAATATGTTGAACCTTAATTAAGATGTACTGGATGCCGTCAACAACCATACCGATGCATAAGCCATCGTTGACAACAACGACAACGCCATAACAGTACCTTGACGTTTTTTCTTTGAAATAAAAACAGGTTATAACATGTACATACCCTCCTAATACAATACCCACAGGTTAATTCATACAACAGGATGAATACAAACATGCTTTTTTTCTTATGAAAGAATGAATGGTTTTCATTGTAAAAATGGCATACTGATAGTGATTCGAAACAATTTATGATATGTTTTCATAATATTACTATCCTTCAGAAATATTTATTATTATAATGTAAAGAATAGTATTGCCTGTTGTTATCTGTGTTAATGATCTGATCAATTGTCCCTTTCGAGCCTAAATTTGGAGTGTTCACTGCTGTCAGTGGGCGACGTGTAATGTGAAGTACATGTCGAGTTTCTCTTATCGGAGATACTCAGTCTTGTAACAATCGTTTTGTCGGCATTTCCCGTATCACGTGAATCATTTCTGCGTCTAAACTGTGAGTGCATTTCGTTATCATATAACGAAGATCTCCTCCTCTTTCGCAGAAGTTTATTGTACACTCTTATATAGCCAAGTTTCACTTCGGATCTTCTCACAGCGTATATTACAGGATCGCATATTGTGTTTATTATGACGAACAGGAACAAAATCGAGTTGACCAGCCGCAGTTTGTCGATAGCAGCTTTAGTCATTTTGGAATAAGCTGGATTCCATATGTACAGAACAGTGTGGTATAATCCTATTGGGCACCAACAAAGTGCAAATGTTCCAATTATAAGGAATGTTGTGACAATGGCTTTCATGGAATGAGAACTTTCCAACCGATTATGGCGGTCATCCCGAACGAGTTTCCTCACTTGATAGCAGATCCTTGTGTATATGATCAAAAGGCCCAGTAGGACAATGAAAATAAATATCACAATGACAAGTTCGTAGTTAAATGTTGTTTTATTCATAGTATTAACATGATCACAAAATGTTGTGTCTTCTTTTCGAAAGCTAGGTAAACTTACAAATAAATCCAACGCTCCTAATAAAGTGCTTGTCACCCACAAAGCTGCAATGATGATTTTCACTTTTTGCTTGGAGAAGAGGCGATCGTAATACAATGCCTGCATAATGGCGACGTAATGGTCTACAGCCATCAAGACAAGGTTGAACAATGTTGACGTCAGCGCGATATTGAGGAACATCCGATTAAGAACAGGCGTGCAAGGGTGGCGGCGATTTATAAGCATGAGGCTCTCATGAAGAACACAGGATAGTATCACCATGATATCAGATACTCCCAAGTTGATTATTAGAGTGTTATACGGTGACCATCGCTCACGAGGAACGTTTAATGTAGCCAATATTGAGAACACATTTGCTAAAAATCCGAATACAATCAATATTATCTTAAAAAGCTGCGTGGGCTCTATATAGCCTTGATATTCACCGCTGCTGCTAGACGTCCTGTTATCATGATTATCTGTTACATTATCCATTACGGTCAAAGTCACCAAGGGGATTATTGCAGTTGTTATATTGTACATATTTATTTTTCTTTCTAGAAGAAGATTTGCTTTGCTTGTTGTCAACGTGTTTTCTATTGTTTATTTATCCGTTTTACTTAATAATTTCGTTTTATCTTCCGTATTTTAACCAACGTTTTTATAAAGCTGCTCTTATGAACTTTTCGTTTACACTATTGCACAACTAATTCCATTGTTTTTTTGCGTTCAAACTGTTACCTGTTTGTTCATCCTAATCATGTTACTTTCTCATTTTATTCTGTTCTCATCTTATACGTTTTTATTTCTACTGTAACCTTATCCTTATCCAAAGTCACTTTATATTTCGTAGTTCTAATGTCATATCATATTTTGTAGCTCTACTGTCGTTCAATTGTGTTATTCCTTTCGTCGGTTGATCTTTCTTCCTCGAATAAATATTTGATTTATCATGATCTTACTGAATATCCATTGCATTTCTAGTCCTGTACTTTGTTTATACTCAGATTTCTGACTTTAAATTTCTCTAATCGTTCGTATGCCATCCTGAAAATAAACAAATGTATTTCTCTAACATTGGTTCATTCAAAATGAATATTTGATATCCAAGTGGCTTCAAGATATTATTCATCAATCGGAAAATCAACGTTTAACTCTGAGCGTGTCTGTTAAATATATTTAAGAGTACATTTAAAAACATGATGGCAATATGATGTGCTAGGAAAGGGTTTTTTAATGGCAATAACTTGGTTATGCGTTCACAACATAGAACTGCAACAAAACATATAATGCCGTTTCTTCAATCTTTAATGGTGTCTGTTTATTATTGTTTGCTGAAATATCCGAGTTTTGAGTTTGATGAATGAAGCACATGTTTTCACAATGTATACATTGACATTGGCCTGATTTTATGCATTTTACCATGAATGTAATACTGTTTTACATATACAGGTTTTACGTATGTAACGTAAGGTAAGTTTCCGTGACGTTGAAGTGTCTGACATGTAATTATCCTATGTGATGACTGCCAAACCAGCATATTTAAGGGTATATTGATTTGTTTATTTTGATATTTATTGTGGGTTTGTTTTTTTTCATTTTCATTTTCATTTAGACAAAAACGTTTCAAATCAGTAAAGCAATTATACAACAATGCATTGAATTCTTTCTCGCCAAAGAGATTAAATATGTTTGATAAATTTATCTTTAGACAATTTGGAAGCTCCTGCTATGCAATATTTCGAACGTTTAACATTATTCAAGAGAAACAAAGAGGATGTGTTGGATAATTATGATTTACTAATCCTACGTGATGATGTAATTTAAAATTCTACAAACATTTCTAATAAGAAAAACACTTTCAGCTTCTTTGCTTTGAACGTAAACCACTTTGCAACACATCGCTATTACAGTTATCCTAAATAAACAAGTATATTTTTTTAAGAAATGATAAACATCATAATAAGCAAGGTCACAGCTCGTTTGTAAATATCGGTCATTATCGCACAGTACAGATCGACTTGTTTATGTTCTGTTTTATTAAATATTAATCACTTAATCACTTCCATGTATCTACTTGACTTATATCATCTATTTTTGTTACATGCTTATAGTATTCCGCTGACAGATCCTAGGTGGTTACACTTATTCATTGTAAAGGAAATCGCTCCTGGTTTAAAGAGTGTCAGACATTCTTCTAAAGTTTCGTGATGGAATAAGTTACAAATCTATTGCCATTATGAAAAAAACATCGCAACAAGTTTAAGAAAGACCTCTGTTAACAATCATATAAAAAATCTGTCACAAGACATACTTTTTGCCAAAAAGCGTTAGTAACTCTGTGGTTAAGTCCCTATAAACAAACAATAAGCATGATCATTTGTGTTTGTTAAATGTATTTTTTCTGTGGTATTATGTTTATCATTAATGCATGTTGTATTGCGTGTTCCCTGATGATTGTTGCGTAGTGTTTCTTGTTGTTTGATTTTTGAATTAGTGTTTTATATCTGTTTTGTGTTTCATAATGTTGCTTGTTGTTATTTTGTGTGTGTCTTTTTTATTATATTGTAGGTGTCTTCTTGATTGTTGCATTGTATACTTTTTGTTGATTGCTGTAGTGCGTAGGATTTTTTCGATTGGTGTGTCACGTGTTTTTGTTGCTTGGTTTATCACGTGTTTTTGTTGCTTGTTGTACTGTGTGCTTTGTTGCTTGTTGTGTTTTGTGTTTTTGTTGCTTGTTGTATTGCGTGTTTTTGTTGCTTGTAGTATTGTGGGTTTTTGTTGCTTGTTGTATTGCGTGTTTTTGTTGTTTGTTGTTTTGCGTGTTCCACATATTTCTTGGTGATTATCTCTCTATATAAAACTTTGATTTTCTGGTCATTAAAAAAGACAAATCCAACCAGATCGTCTCTGTTGTTGTTATCATATTATAATTATATATTCAGTATTCCTTGTCTGAACAAATATAAATCGGCATTAATTTGTTGATGTAAAACTATACACAAATTTAATTGTAAATGTTGGTAATTGACAAAACCTATACATAAATTTAAACTGAAAACAATCAGTAAGGTACAAGTCCATGTGAAGAATTAGCTTAATTTCAATAACCTTCAAAAAAGTTAATTGTATTGTAATAAACATATAGTTCATCAGTACATAACTACGAATTCCGAAAATGACATATAATAATTAGTATTAGAATTATTATCATCATCATCATCATTATTATTATTATTATTATTATTATTATTATTATTATTATTATTATTATTGCGATTTTTTATGCTCTGGTCCGCTTATTACAGAAATAACACCCAGATCTTAGCATTTTATGCATTTCTTATGAATGTAAAACATTCAAATTGCAAGTGCTATCTAAATTAGATTTGAAGAAGTAGGACAGATGCCCGCCACTCTACTATGAACACAATTTGTCTCGTTTATTATCTGCATCTGTCGTTTAGTCGATCAAATAGTCAATTATTCTAAGTTGAGAGATACACATGAACTTTCGTATTTCGGGGATCAGTTATCATTTTTATACAAAATAATAGACACATTTAAGTGTACACGTTATCAAGAGTAGTCATAATTAAACGTGCATATTCATCGGTGTACACTAGACCGAGTGTTCAAGTCTGTATTAATTGACAGGTCCACCAGGTATGTTTATTTTATTACAATACAATGAAAAATTCAAGAACTTAGTCATCCATATTCCAAAAAGAAGGGATTATGTTATAGTCGTTGCTACATCAAGTGCTCATAAACATAATCATGTGCTCAGTTGGGGCAGCAATGTGAGGTTTGTTGGTTAATAGTGGAAGTAACTTTTGTTGTTATGTAACTATTGTAACTGTATATGTCAAATGACATCAGGACGAACACATCAAAAAAGAAACAAATGGGTTAAAGCTCTTTTACAAAAAGGTAAAGGATATAATTGTAGAACAATTGTTGTTTAAAATTACTGTAAAAATTGGTAATACCGTGGTCAGTATTGTTTTTAGTGAACACTTTTCAAAATGTCTTCTTTGTAGAGAAAAAAAATAAAAATTAAAGTATGGTGTAAAATCACGTGAACGTAAAAATTGATAGGGATATCTCATTAAATAAGTTCTGCAATATGACCAAACCAATTGTCTTGAAACTAACAAAAGTGTTGATATTGATATTCACAATTTGCATTATAATCTTAGTTTCAAAGTATATATGATAAACTGAAGTTTGATTTTCAAATAAAATAATACATATATCGTGTTTATTTTTCTATAATTTTATATTACTTTTCTCATACAAATTGTTTTCCTTTTATGCACAAGTTGTGCACAAATTTTACTCCGAATAAAAAGTGTATAAACCAACATAATCTTACTGAATATGAAGATATTTTCATAACTATGAATCATTAATAACCTTTTAAATGATATCATTAGTATTTTGTAAACATCCTGTTGCACGTATTTGCCGTTGTGTTGTTAATTTTGTCACATTGATCACTGTGTTATCGGCCAAGGCACACGCTAGTATGGATCCGTGTTCGACAATGTTTCAGATGAAGGGAAATATTTTGTATTGATGAGAGCATAATATATGAGGTATTGTTTACTATCCAGCAAATAAATGTATAACTCCTTTTTAAACAAGTCACCGACTCTTAAACTTGTGTCTTTAAGTATTGTTAAATGTATACTGTTTAAATAGTCTCAACTATTTGTACATGTTATAGGTATAGTTTACAATATCATCTAAGAAATTTACTGAGAGGCAGTATGGTGTGCATCAAATTTTAATTTGTACAGACGCCTGACTTGAAAAACGAAATCAATGAAAAGCCAGTAAATTTTTGGCAGTGGATTGGAAATGTGCATCTGTGTAAATTTATAAATAAGTTCAATTATTCAATAAACATGTACCAATTTCGATCCCTGTACAGGTGTTGGTCAAACATGAAACGCAAGAGCATTTCGACTATACAATAGTTTGAATCATGTGCCTCTTAACAGGGCAATCGTTCAATTTTGTCTATTAGATTTGATCCTCGGAATTGCATTGCACTTTGCGAAAAATAAATTGAGCGAACGAAGGAAAGGACATATACAATGTTGTCACTTTTCATCAAACCCAAAGAGAGCGAAGAGCGAAAATTATTTCTCTCTGATGATAAATATAAATATAAAGACTGTTTAATACAATTTTTTGAATTAAATTTATATTGGACAATTGAACAATGTACCATTACGAACTGTTCACTTACTCGCATAAGTGTTAAAAAAACAAAACATGATCAATCACAAACGTTCATATATTCATCTTTGCTTAATTTGGCATAATAATCAAATAATTGAGGGATTGCAATTTTACAAAATGAGCTGACGTTATTAGATTATTATTAATATTACATTACAAAATAATTAACAAACCACAACATACCAAATAACATTGAATTATGTTTAAATAATAAATAGGGTGTCCGGTTAGCGCAGTGGTTAGCGCACTCGCTTCTCATCTGGGCGACCTGGGCTCGAATCCCAGCCTGGGTGCAGGTGACTTCGGTAAGAGGTCACCAAGCCGGACAAGTGAGTTTTCTCCGGGTAGTCCGATATTCCCCACAACACAAGACTAGACTCTTGCGCATTATCGCGCCAACGAGAGTGGCTTAGTACAAGTTATCATATCACAATATTTGTAATATGTATAATGTTTAAGACAATATTAAATAGCAAAAAAATAATCATTCACAATACATATATGTTTTCTTCAGAAAAAAGAGCTTCAATTGAAAACTGTTTTTGAATAGTGAAAAGGATTTAGAATAAAATGGTAGAGTAGAGGGGTTTTTGCTGTAAAGCGGCTCCTTTATCCTTACATCCATGGTGATATCCAACTGCTTTTGTTTTTAAAATAATTCGCTTGATGTAACTTTGAAATAAGTTGATGTACAAATGAAACACATTTTATACATCGTACGTTTATTTAAATGATATATACCAAAACTAATTATATCCACACCAACAGCTGTCGTATATTTTGTGAACACAACATGCATCTTCTGAAATCCTGGCGCGATGACTACTCGTTTGGGATTGATCAGCGCTGCTCTTCAACTGGTATTTTATAAACACAGGTTTAGGACACCGGAGCTTAGTAGCTCATGAATGATGGAAACAATTAATGTTTGTGAATATCAATGGGATATTGTTTAAATTGTTCGCATATTCAATAAACTGACTTGTAGACGCGTCATATTTTTTTTTGCCTGACAAATTTAAAACAACGGATCCAGCCATTCGTTCATCTTAAATAATTTATAACTGATTGTAGTCATTTCAATGGACAAGTGGAGAACACAATTTTGACTATTATGAAACAGAATAATGATTAACGTTTTACCTTTAATGCCTAACCTCTATACACATCACTATGAATATTTGATATAGATGTATATTTTACTGTTCAGGAGATTTTTTAGATTCGTTTGTTTTGTTATAATTATTGTTTATATTTATTTTATTCTTTATTTTTTTTATTTTTTTTTTTGGAGGGGGGGGGGGGGGGGGGGTGAGGGGGTTGGACAATTATAGGGTAGGTTTGACTTAAAATGCATGCTTCCTTAAAGTTTGTTTTTCGCACTGGATCAAATAAGGCCTCTTTCTCTTGGAGCTCAAAACCAAGAATGAGTATCCTCTGGAGGTTGGTGCTAGGGTAAATATACAGTTTTGTGGTATGCATTGCAGCGTAAATTCCACCCCCCCCCCCCCCCCAAAAAAAAAATAAATAATAATAATAAAAAAAAATTGAACAGTTCTGTGATATAAAAGTCCTTACATCGGGTTAGGAAACAACCATATGGAGGTCAAATTGTTGTTAGTCCATTTATAACCTTTGAAAGCAACGTACGGTCCAACGTATTTAAATGCATGATTTCGTTAACTTGCCTGTCTTTCAACGTTTGCATACTTCAGTAATATTTTAATTAAACATAAAGTAGCGATAAAAAATAAACTAAACATGATAGTAATCATAGTTATTTGCATCGGTTTGCTTCATTGTGTTTTATTTAAAAAATGAATGTTGCAATGTTAACAGTTGTTAATACATGTGACCTACTGTTATAACTCACGTGTTTCTGTTTCATATCTGTTATTTTATTTCATTTAATTTCCTGTTCCAATTCACAATTTGATATACAAAAGGTTAACGTATCATTACATTTCGGTTCTACAAACACGATGTGCAGATCATTTCATGCTTAAAGATCTTTCAGGAATCATTTTTAAAACGGTCGAACTAATACGAGGGTGTTTCTTTTGAACAAAACTAATTTATTCTTCCAATTATTAATATAAACAAGATCAAATAAACAATGTGTCATTAAATAAAATGCGAACCGGAATTGAAAAGTGCAAACGGTTGATTGGAAGCCCTTTTATTTGCGTTTGTTTTTATAAATAAATCACAAAGCGAAGCTACAACAACTGCGAAACTACCGCATAACAATAAAAAAAGCTTACTCTGTACAATTGTATTACCATTTCAACGCAAAATGCAAAACTAAATGCAAAGACATGCTTCATACCGGATAATGGCCAGAATGAAAATTAAATAGCGACAGGAGCGTATAAGCCCCCACATTAACAAATGTAAACACCACAGACAGCCCATACACACATCAAAATAGCCTTACATATAAATGATTGGATTACCACCTTAGAACTGTCAGTAGAACAGTGAAACAATTCTATCTGGCATGTTTAAATGACAATGTTTCCATTTTAATGCAATATTTATCAAGTTATAAACAAAGTTTCAGAAGCTATTTTAAGCAGACAGTATCTCTACAATTAAGTATTGAATTTAATGGCATAGACATTGATTTACCTGCAAAATGATAATTGTTCAATCAGTATATTAACATGTTATTTTAATTGATAATTGTGCGTTAGGAATAATTGAAATAATAATAATACGGATATAACATGTGTATCTAACAATTTGAATATTAGGTTATCATGCATATAGCACTACATTGACTTGATTTTTACTTATTTCTGTTTGTCACTTATTCTAGTAAGTAGCTTGTGTGTAACTAGTTCTAAAATCGGGGATATAGACATTGGACATAAATTTCGTGCGTTTACCTTACAACTATGTTACTGATGGGTTAGAGCTACCGACGTACCGTTTTTGAGGCTAGTTGTATCATTGACTTAAACAAAAACTTCTGTCATTTAATATAACTATACATAACAAGTTACCTTTTCTGTAATAATGAACACAAAAAATGGACATATTTGAAACTACGTATTTCGTGTAACTATTCACTCTGATTAGGTGTTTAAGCTGTTATTTACCTAATGAATTTTTATTAGAGTTAAAACTATTCACAGACTTTCATATTTCATTTTACCTCTCAATCGTTGATTGATACACGTGCAACATTCACTTGTGCATCTATAGCCATGTGTGTCTTGAGTACGTCCATTCAAAATAGAAAACTGGTCTCAAAAGTCGGATGCTGATCAACAATGTTCGTTAAGCATTTAAGAGTGTCTTTTTTAGGCCAATACATATAATAGTGAATGCTGCAATCCGACAGGATATCAAATGTGTGGGGTATATTATGTCTATAAACATTGCTATAAATTTTGTAAATACAAGGAAGTATCCGATGTGAAATTTGTCCCATTTTGATCATATAGCGATTTGATTTTATAGCGAATAAAGTTGTTGAACTGTAGAAATGTTATGTCTTGTATTTGATGTTCGGTATTATTGTTGAAATTCACAGTTGTGAAAAGTCTAGCTCATGTTGTCTGGGATATATTAACTATTTTGATAAGGAGAAATTATTTACTCATGTTTCAAGTGAGTAAATGTAATTACAATCATACAGCTAACACACTCGACATGTATTTTTTCAAATAGTTATAATTTTCAGCCAAATAATGCGTTAAAACATGTATCCTAAAGTCATATAAGCACTAGTTAACTTATTGAAAGTATAATCTCTCAACGCGAGGCATGAGCTCCGAAATTGTCAAGATTGACGAGCAATAATTAGTGTGCGTACATTGAAGTTTTTCTATACTTATTCATTTTTTTTGGAAATTATTGCTCGATTGCTTCTATTACGAAAAATCAATGAACAAAAGTAAAGCAAAGATATTCACTTCCTTACATAGTAGTGTATGATATCAAGTGAATCTGCTTTTGCATAGAAAAAAAGTTATGGTAACCATTTGAAAAAGAAACGATATAAAATTCAGATAGGTCCCTGTACCCATGGGAAACATGATATACTTCTGTTATTTATTTGGTCATGCTAATGTAGTTTGAATTTGCTATGAAATGATGATTGTTCTTTTCAGCTGTGAAGGGCATTTTAAACACATATGTAGTGTTTTTTGTTTATCAATTGTAACATTAAATGCGTCGATTCGAGGTTCGTACTAAGTTACATTTATTACTATATGCGTGGTTATGTATTTAATTGGTAAAAATAGGGGATTTTGACCTAGTTTTGACCTTACTTACACAAAATGATTTCAATATATCTTTGCATGAATATTTGTCTTCATATTGCTGCTATTCTGCTGGCAATGAGTGTGACCTTCTGAATTTGGGTAGATAAACCATTAATTAGTCACACAGTAGACCATGCCAATATCACTTATATACTCGAGTTTAATAAAACTTATATTGGAAAGAGCACAATGGAGGTTGGAATGTTATTATGTGCCATTAGAATACATGCAAAACTAGTTCAGAAATCTGGAGCATAGGCTTAAATAGCTAATTGCAAACAACAGGTTATTCGATGTTAATTGCATTAGTAGCATGTTTCTATTTGTCGATATGCCGGTATAACTGTGGTGAAGAATAGGATAAGGTTGTTACAGTTAAGTGGTTCTTAAACCATGTTTAATTAATTATGTTCCTTACAATCGTTGACTGGACAACGAAGTATACGTATACGCTTTATGATAAAAAATAAAACAAAACTTAGTACATCTTCAACAAAGTTCCGCGATTTTATTTTTACTTTTGTGTAGTGTATTTGATGATATTCTATTTTGGCATTCAAACGGCTTAGCTAACTTCTTACATGAATTTATCCACTCTTGATTTAGTTAATTATTTAATTGCATGCAGAGTTCTGTTAATTAAGTTAAACGATATGAGATGAAAAAAACGTCTTTTTTATCCAACTCAACGCCCTACCATTACTTTATCCAATGTATACATAGAGAATATTAGGTTATTGCCGTGGGTAGAGGAGGTTTATCTGGCAAGGCGGAGGAATTTATCGGGTGAGCAAAAGGCACTTACCTAGTATTACATTTATCCTGTTACTTTCTTCATTAAAAACGATAAATTACATTAAAATTTACAAGTACCTTTTTTATAAAGGGAGACAACAGTTTTTCCCTGTTGACATCGGAACATTTTAATTTTCCTAATCAATAGTTCTCAAAACTTTTTAATTTTACTCAATACGTTTAAAGTCAAAATAATTGCATTTAAATACGTCAATTCAAAATATGTATAATTTAAAAGTGCATACACGTGGGTCAGTCACCCTCACCATCTGACGAACATCACTTCTCTATGCAAAATGCGTTTAATATTTAAGGCAGTTGAATGATTAACTTAAGATACACTGTTATAAGAAATAAATGTTAAACGGGATATTGAAGAGACACTGGTATAAAACCTAATGAATGTTATTGTGAATTCGTGATATTGAATCCATTGACGTGCATTGAGATGGGGATATTGTCTAAAGTTATGCGGAATTATGAATTATAAATGAGTTGCTAGACAGACATGGTATCAAATATCCTTGATTTAGCTTTCTTAAAAGAGAGCACTTACGTTAATTATATATATGGTTGCTGTTTGTGTATGAGATTTATACATTGGAGAAATACACCATTGGTAATAAACAACAATTATCAAACGCATTCATTTAAAAAAAAGTCATCAATAAGACCCTGGTGAATTGAAGAAAAGAAAAACGTATAAATATTACAAAAATCCTAAATAGGACCTTAGTATATATATTCTCAATATATACAAGTCTTTTTTGACGACGCTTTTGCTTTTATAGATTTTAGTGTAGTTGAATAACGGACATTTATCCTCTTTGTGGATACAGAGGCATCTACCACACTATATTCAAGAGTGTTGTCGTTCAATTTACATAACTAGGCATTGGCTTTGGTCAAATTATCAAACGAACGAGGAAACACAACGTACTAAAAACTAAGATAAATAGTACTTTTAGCGCAATCCCTATAAAAGATTTTCAATAAAGAGTATTAGGGTCTAAATCAACGAGATAACGACAACGAGATTATTCAACGAGAGTACGACGAGATTATTTAACGAGATTACGACAATTAGATTATTCAACGAGATTACGACAACGATATTATTCAACGTCATTACCACAACGAGACTTCGACAACGAGATTATTCGAAGAGATTACGACAATGAGATTACGACAACATATTGTAAGATCAAGATTTTGGTGCGAGAGTATTTTGGTGCGAGAGTATTTTGATAAGAGTGTGATTTGTGTTACAAATCAAATTAAAAAGATGTGAAAGTTTAAAAAATAATTAAAAATTCTTATTCGAAAAAGCGATCGTACAAAACGTGCGTTAATACATTAAACCCGTTGCCTTCTTATGGATGGTAAGGCAAAAAGTAAAAAATATAACAGACCACTGATTGTCATATCATTTTGGTATTTGACTTTTGCAAGTAAACACGCACAAACATAAAATACTAAGTAGGTTTTATTTGCAGTTTTTCTTCTATTACTAAAACCAGTTTCATGTTAAGGATAAGATATGTTCGGAATGTGTTAATACAATATTACGCACCGCTGAGGAAAATATGACAAAATAAGGGCCTAAAGGTGTATATAGACCGATGCCTGAGCGGTTAATGTATAATTGCGGGCAGTAATTAGATATGGAGTGGGATATCTTTTTAAAGGTTTATGGAACAGGAAAATGTAAAAGTGTTTAGTTAAGCTTCATAAAGTAACTTTTGGAAGTAAATAGTTATATAAAAAATGTAAACTTGTCTTTGCTGGTTTGCTGCTTAGTTTAAGATTATTTTGAACATGTATATAGTGTAAGCACTGATCAGTGTGATTTCATAGTTAATCTTTTACATTTATATTATGCAAGTCATGGTTTAATAATCTTTTATACCATACAGAAGACATTTTCTGTACGTTTTCCAACACACAATTTTTTCATTGGATGAACATTTTTAATTAACAGCCGAAACCGTCATACATCTCGTCAACCTTTAGATATGATATTTGTTTACACGTGTTTCAAAACCTTTTGTTCATTTGATCCATTTTAGATATTCACTACAATTTATTGCTTGACAATATCAAGTTCCAATAATCTGCACAATTCTATATTAAAAATATTCACAGATCTGATTGATATTGCCATCTATGCATAGGGGCTGCTTAAAGAATTAACATTGAACGTAAGCGGTGCTTTGCATCAGCACACGGCTACTTTATTTTATTCCCGTTTGTGATTACTCTACAAAATCAGTTCTGCTGACAATCCAAACGTTCTAATATGCAAATAACGACTATTAAGTAATTATTTGAAGTCTGTGCTTTTCGTAAATTCACCTGCCATGATATAATTATCTTACATTCCACAAATAAATCATTGATTATTAACCATATTCTAGCAGTTAGGACATTTTATTATGTGTTCTTATTAGCAATGATCTGATTCAAATCAGATACAAATGGCAATATGGAAAACCCATATTTAAAATAATAATTAATTTTCCAGTAATTTTAATTAAGCAAAAAGCCATTATTTTTTATTGTATGATATTTTGTATAAGAATAAAATATATGAGATACAATATAGCTTACAAGGGCAGGCCACACACTAATAACTTTACTATGGCCTTGTTCAATGACATCATATAAAATTAACGGGAGGAACATTATGTCGCAAGACAAGAAGCTCGCTATGGCGATCTGACGTGTATGTGTGGTTGGGGGAGGGATTGTAAACTTGTTTACGAATACTCAATCTTGACGTACCAATATATTTTATGATAAAAGAGGATGTTCTACGCGCAGTAAGACAAGGCGTCTTTTTCATAAAGGCATAGTGCTTATGTTAAATATTAAACAATATATATGCAGCATATGCACCAGTTTGTATATGCCCTTTGCTTTGCTTCTTATTCTGATAATTCAACTATTCACTGAAACATCGGGTTTTTTTTATACTCGGCGTTGCATCGCAGAAATAAAGGGATTTTGCCTGAGGTCGTCGTCTTCCGCGGAGACAAACTTTCATGGCGCCTCTAACGTATGACGTTGCAATCTAATCTCTGTTAAACTTTGCCACATAGTTTATCTACTTCGATCGATTAAAAGCCAGAAAGCACTATCCACTCTTTAGTAATTGCCTTGAATTGGTGCCAATTTGACAATGACCTCTTTGTCAATAACCTAACTTGAAAAAGTCTTATTCAAACAACCAATTTGATAAGCAGCTAGATTGTAGTATTTTCTTCTTCTTTGCTTTATTTTTAATCATGGCACACGAATTGACAAAGCCTTTTCAATGCTCTCTTAATTGAGCATTTATGTTTAGATTTCACCACCTGTCGTCACACTTTTTACAGTTACAGATCCTCAACTTATTGTTGACACCAACAAAATGATCGAGACAAAAGAAAATTAATTTCAATACGAAAAGGCCGAAAAGTTTATGTTAATAGTCATATCATCGGTTGTTTAAGCAGTGTTCTGCTTTCAGGAGGCACCAATCTAGGAGTTGGTTTATACCTTTGGGCTACTTACACATTGTAGTGCAATTGGTATCCGCTTCAGTATATTTAAGAATGTATTATTTTAGATCATCGAAGGTCTTCCCTTTATTTTGTTTAAACGCTTATTAAATGATTCTAACTAATCATTACATATCTCGCAGATAAAACTAACACTACTTCAATTGAAAACACTTTTTAACGTATCAAGTACTTCATATCCCAAGTATATGTACCTTTTTACCCTTAGTACTCTGCCCCTTTTGTGCATCACCCTGTCCTTTTTAAACTGGCTATAACTATAATTCTAAGCAATTGAACGGATTCTTGATGCCTGTCAAAAATTGAAAGCGAGATCGAATTACGATGTACAGAACTTTCATATGTTGTTTGGGTAGAATACAATATGAACGAACAGTTAACAGAAATGTTTTAATCTTTATTGGGAAAATAGAAAAATGCAATTTCAACAAAATATGAAGACGAATGCCTTTTGGCATTACTAATACTTAATACGCAATAATTCAGAGAACAAATAATTCCTGTATAGAGACACAAGGCATGCACTTGACATACAAACAAGAACACTCTACATACAAAAATACAAATATACAAATACCACAAACAAACCATACACTCATCAAAATATATTTGCATACAAATGATAGGATTAAGGCATTCAATCGTTCAGTCAAACACGAGTTCACTGCAACACGAATCTAATTTGTGCTTAAACTAGTTTATATTGTAATAACTTCACACTTTAACAATATGTTTTATATGCCTGATGATGGAACGAGATTTTTTCACAGAACAGTTTCTACACTTTTCATACAAAAATGACCATTAAAAAGGTAGTACGAAAAAGTATGATCACATCTAAGATAAATAGTACAAACTTACAATACACAAACACATACATATAGTCACTTGTCGCGGTGGAGGATTTTAAAGTATCAATTGGATGCTTGAATATTGTGCTGTTATCTATTTACAATTTGTAAGCGTCGTATTTAAACACTGGTTATTTCATTGACAACCGGCGAAAGGATGATTACGGACACAAATCAATCGATAATTATTATAACCTAATTATAATGAATTGACAACCGCATTTAAACAAGTCTACCCAGCTCTTATTTGACAAATATAATAAAGCTTTCAATGAGAGAGAATTTGAAATAAACGAATACTATTTTAGGGAGTCGGACTGGTATATTTGGTCATGGCAATTAACTTAAAGCATGGATATCAGCCGAATACATGGATAATTTCCGTTGCAACTCTTTAACTAAGCTAACGGATTAAGATTAAGGAATTCACGCCAATAAAATTGCATGCATATGTTTTAATTGGCATTATAATGATTAAAAGTGTGTTCATATAACTATATGTTAAAATGACCGGTGCTCAAAAACTATTTGGGTTCCTTCACAATCATATCAAAATTAGCGGGAATGTCAAATTTTCAAGGATCGAAAACTTCACTATCAGTGATATCCGTTGCAGTATGTATTTGTACATACGTAGGTTTTACAAAGAATTATTCATAAAGGTTTTGTTAAAAGTCCGTTTTAAATTGAAGACATTCTTTGAGAATAGTTGGAGCACAATTTGTGAACAAAATGAAAAGTTAGATTGAAAACGCATCAAATCCCAAAACACACCAACATCATCTATATTTAAAAGTTGTATGAGTTAATGACTGTAATTGTAAATGAGCACGCTATCAATATTACTCAAATTGAACTTTTCTTTCGTCCTTTATAGCATGCACTTGTAATCCACTGATATACACAAAATAAATATTTTTATAATTAATAAAAATGTATAAGGCATTGTTTCACTCTCGTCTTGTATAATGTTAATAAATTTCATCTGTCTGTAAGATAAAACGCATTTTCTGTATTACAAGGAATATGTATACGTTTGTGTTTGATTGAAGTTAATGTACTAATTTAACGGTCTCTTTTTTCTTATGGTCTAAAATTAAGTAAACGTTCAATAACATCAGGTGTTAAGTATTTGTGTGCAAACATCGAAAACACGCATACAAATGTTGTTTGTATACTAAGTTGTTTTTAAATAACTAATCAATATGCTTTCCTAATAGATAACATAATTACTTGACAATTGATTTAACGTTTAGTTTTGGGTATCAATCTACTGTTCTTGCAAAGTTTTAAAATAATTGAATAAAATTGAATACAAAGAATGTATTAATCATTATGACGTTTTTGCAAATAGACAACGGCCCCATACAGTCTTTTATCAAATCCTTTAATTTGATAATAATTACATTTTAATAGTTACAAGGACGACGCTAAGGAAACTCTATAGCTTGCCTATTGCTTGTCGAAGAAGCGGAATTATTTTACATTTATAGAAGCCATAATAATGGCACTTTGTGTTTATTGTGTACCAAGTATGATTAAATATCTCGATTTAAGTTATGGTAATGTAAGCGTCTTTTCACGCGGCACCGAAGATACCAATGACTTTACCGGGACTGTTTTGTTTCGCAAAAATGACACCAGTTTGGTTATTACGTATCCGCCAAATGTAAATATCGCTGATAAAGGCGCACTCAACATTACATGAAAAAAGTGTCATTATTAAATGCCTTTAAATAAGTGTGTTTCAAATCATACCATTATTGAGATGTTTTTACTATTAATAAAACATAATGCGCCAAGTATTCATGACAAAAAGGGAAATATATATATTACTTATTGTTGTGTTAAATATCGAAATTCAAAAGATATTATGACTTTTGTCACTGTATTACTGTCATCCGGTTTATCATCAAAACTCCGTTATCAATCTAAAATAAAATATTTTATAACCCGAAATAAGTGTGTACTCTGATGTCAGTTGGCAAAGTGCTAAGGGGAAGCACATGTTAAGTTTCTCTTGCGGGAACATTTTTTGTGACAATCGTATTCCCGGCATTTTCTGTATCCGTCGCATCGATTCGGCGATTGGGCATACACACTGTAAGTTCTATACTCTCATAAAACGAAGACCTCCTCCTTTTTTGCAAGATTCTATTATAAACTCGACAATAGCCAAGTTTTACTTCTGATCTTCTCATGGCGTAAATAACAGGATCGAAAATTGTGTATGACAAGCATGAACATTATAGAGTTAACTAGGAGCAGTTTGTCGTGAGCAGCTTCAGTCATTTTTGAATAGTCGGGTCCTAATATGTAAAGAACGGTATGGTATAATCCTATTGGGCACCCACAAAGTGGAACAGGTTCCAATTATAAGGATGGTGTGATAATGGTTTTCACAGAATGGGAACTTTCTAACCGATTATGGCGGTTCATATTATTGACATGGTCACAAAATGATGTGTCTTCTTTGCGAAAGCTTGGTAAACTTACAAGCTAGTCTGACACTCCGCAAAAAATACTTGTGAACAACAAAAATGCAAAGATTCTTACTTTTTTCTTGGAGTAGAGGCGGTAGTAATACAAGGCCTGCATAATGGCAACGTAATTGTCTACAGCCATAAAGACAAGGTTGAACAATGTTGATGTTGAAGCGATATTGAGGAACATCTTTCGCAGGCCTGGAGTGCAAGGATTGTGGTGTTTTGTTAACATGATAACATCATGAAACACACAGGAGAGTATCACCATAATATATGGCACACCCAAAATAATTATCAGAGTGTTATATGGTGACAATCGATCGCGAGGAGCGTTTAAAGTTGCCACTATTGAGAACACATGTGCTAAAAACACAAAATACCATCAATACTAGCTTTATAAGCTCTATTGGCTTCTTATAGCCTTGAAGTTCACCACGGTCGTAAGAGGTCGTGTTACCATGAGGTTCGGTGACATGTTCTATAATGTTGACATTTATAAATCGCAGACGTGTAGTTGTTGAATTGTACATAATTTCTTTTCATATAATTGCCAAATCGCTTTGTTTTCAATGTGATCTCTTGCATCAGTTATTTGTGTTTACTACTTTTATCACTTTTCCCGAATCTCTACTTGAGATCAACTTGATCGTACTTAATGCTACCTTCTTATAGTCATATTTCAACCTTTTGTAATGAAATACCAATTAAGTCCCTGCACACAATTTAAGTACACAATTTAATTTTTCTTTAACCTTTTGCACAATCTGTCATTTGTTTGTTGTTCTGTTTAACCTTTTTCCTTTAAAATGTCTTCTCATCCTAAGTATCTTCCTTATTTTTATTTTAACTTTATCCTTCTCATTGCTACTGTCTTTTCTTTTATATTGCTGTTTTAGTTTATTCTTCCTTTCATCACTGTCATCTTTTTGACTGGAACATGTTTTTCGTTTGTTAATATGAAACGGAACATTCATAACATTTCTAGCCTGTAACTCATTAAAACTCAGAGCTACAGACCGAATGTTTTCTCTCAAATGTTCGTAAGCCAATAAAGAACCGTCCTGAAATTAAACTAAATGCTTGTCCGATTTCTTTTGTATTGGTCATTCGAATACAAGCATTTGATATCAAAGCGGCAGCAAAATGTGATTTATGAGTCTGAACACTTTTTTATTCTGATACTGTCTGTTGAATACATTAACGAATATATTTCAGACAATGTGATCAGCAGATTGTTAGAGTAATAAAAGGTAACATTAAATAGGCAGATTTCCAGTTTTGCGTTTGCAACATAACATTGCATTCCAGGTTGGCATATTTACAAAGGAATATAGAAACAAAATGTTTGAGACCGTTGACAATTACAAACAGCTGGATTTACTATCACCTGTATGAATTTCTTTTATTTCGGTGACTGCCAAGACGAAGAACATATGAAAATGATAATTATACTTCCCTACCCGTCTTTCATATATTTTCTTGGAACGAGGTTTATTTCCTCTTTAAGCCCGATCATATACGTTCTGAAAATTGCATGCAACGATCTCAAAGCGTAAGTTTTGTTCACCATCACGCTTACATTAAAATAAATGACGTGCGTATATTGACATATCGTTGTAATTTATATCTTTGCTACTTAATGCACAGGGGCTTCTGAAATGCGAAATAATACATACACAATTCGAACATGACATAATTCGTGCATTTATTTTCCTTACACATATGTTTATCATGAAAACTAAAATAATTAAATAACTATTACTTCTATGGTGTGTGGTACCTAACAATTCTTGATAAACACACCTTTTTTATACAGTATTTATGCATTGATTTGTTTTTTGGAGTTTTGTGCTGTTGTTCCATGTTTCTTGAATATGATGTTTTGTTTTTGTGTTCTATGTCATTGGCGATTACCCTGTGCCATGCAACGGGGTTTATGTTTAAATGTTTGTCTACCGAGCTTGTTTCTGTAGTTTTACATATACATATTGAATCAAAACACTCTTACACAGTATACACAGTATGCATATTTACGCGTAATTAAGAGGTCTTACGCCCTGACGTCATAACAAACTTACACAGTATACACAGTATGCATATTTACGCGTAATTAAGAGGTTTTACGCCCTGACGTCATAACACACTTACACAGTATACACAGTATGCATATTTACGCGTAATTAAGAGGTTTTACGCCCTGACGTCATAACACACTTACACAGTATACACAGTATGCATATTTACGCGTAATTAAGAGGTTTTACGCCCTGACATCATAACACACTTACACAGTATACACAGTATGCATATTTACGCGTAATTAAGAGGTTTTACGCCCTGACGTCATAACACACTTACACAGTATACACAGTATGCATATTTACGCGTAATTAAGAAGTTTTACGCCCTGACGTCATAACACACTTACACAGTATACACAGTATGCATATTTACGTTTGTAATGAAGAGGTTTTACGCCATGACGTCATAACACACTTACACAGTATACACAGTATGCATATTAACGTTTTTAATTAAGAGGTTATACGCCCAGACGAAGTGAAAGAAGAATGGGATGTTCGCAATAACAAGCTAATCTTATTTGAACACTCAAAAGCTTGATATGTATCTAATTCTGATTTGTTTTCACAGTGATGAGCAAGCTCTCTTATACGGTAGATTGATATAGATTGAAATGGTCGTAATTCTAAAGAATAAGAATTTATAAAATGTCTTCGAGTAATAGCTCGGAGTTATACATTGAACTGAAATGTTTTCTTGAAATTTTGATGAACTTATTGAGAATATTATTTATATCCTTAACGTTTTTAAACATGTTAAAACAAAATATCAAAATCTGAAATGAACTTAATTTTGCGTTTGATTCTTAGTATACGTATTATAATATATATGATTTGAATAATCAACTGTAGTTTCAAAACCTAAGAACTTTCGCGATACAACATTGGCCATTAGTTACCGATCTCATCGTTGGTATTTTTGTTCATAGTATGCAGTGACATACTGTTAAAACACACCGTAAGACGCATGAAACATCCAATGAACGACGATATAAATTCTACAAATAAATATGTTCTAGCTGGATAAGATGATAAATACCAGCATATAGACGGCTACTGACTAATAATTCAATGCGAATACAAAGATCACTGGGGATTTTACACGGCTTATATGTTGATCACAATATTTGTAAACATTCCATAATTGACAATTTAAAATACAACTAGATTTCTTCTGTGTGATATGCGTAAAGTGAAATGATAAATTTATCAATTTCTGATGTTATTCGAAATAAAGTATAACAACTTTTTCGATGAAATGCTATTTCACAAAACGACAGTTGTTATATCAGTCTATGCAAATGTTATATTTATTGAAGTTACATTTTCCCTGTGGTCTACTTGAAAACAATACTTAACTCCCGAATGGAAGCATTTCTTCAATCGAAACGCGCTCGGCTATTTATATTGAAGAATAACCATCGGAAGTCATACCTATGGCGCCATGTTTAAAGTAGTAGACAACAAAACAACGGTATGCAAGATATCACATAAAAGTATAAAAACGTACAATCCCTTTAAAGTGAATCGTTTTATGAAACAAAGTTTTTTCAGGTGATTATGAAAAACGTTATTGCTATTTTAGACGGTTTGACCTATTGTGATTACACAAAAATGACATTGTAGACATTCAGCGTATTTCTGGTTTGTGTCGTGCGTAACGCAATAGTGACAAGGATATTTTCTCCATTTTAAAAACATTAAGAAAGTGATTATTTTAATCACATGCTTAATTTAATTTACGTCAAAATGAGTATTTAATATTTTAATAATGAGTATTTTATGAGTGTATAAAACCTGCAAATCAAATCTACTGAATCAAGTTTCTAAATTTCATAGTGTATTCAGCATTAATGCTAGTGTTTTTGTCTATTTGTTTCAACCACTACCAAATATTATTACATGTGTAATCAACAGTGTCAATAGCGTCAGGACTATTGATTGATCTTGGCATTTGTAAAGACTTAAACAACCAAGTGAATTTCCTTTCAAGTCAAACAGCTATGGCCTATCATTCAACTTCATACATCGAAAAAACACTAATTGTTGCTAACAACATCAGCAATTTGACATGTTGTTTAACTAATCACAGAATTTCTCTTGAAAAAGCGGGCTCCTTACCACACAAACCACCCATGTACAGTTTACATTGATCTCACTTCGACCAGCCTATTGGATCGTAGTATGCTTGCAAATCTGCATCGTTACAAAAGGACATCTTGGAAGAGGTGATAATGACTACCTGCGGTATCCTTGAGAGGTGACCATGACTACCTGGGATATCTATGAAGAAGTGATCATGACTACCTGGGGTATCTATGTTCAAAGAGGTGACCATGACTACCGTGGGTATCTTTTAGAGGTGATCATGACTACATGGGATATCTTTGAGAGGTGACCATGACTCCCTGGGATATCTTTGAGAGGTGACTATGACTACCTGGGGTTTCTATGAAGAGTTGACCGTGACTACCTGGGAAGTCTATAAAGAGTTGATCATGACTATCTGGGGTTTCTGTGAAGAGTTGATCATGACTATCTGGAGTTTCTATGAAGAGTTGTTCATGACTACCTGGTGTTTTAATGAAGAGTTGATCATGCCTACCTGGGGTATCGATGAAGAATTTATCATGACTATCTGGGGTTTCTATGAAGAGTTGATCATGACTACCTGGAGTTTCTATGAAGAGCTGATCATGACAACCTGGGGTTTCTATGAAGAGTTGATCATGACTATCTGGGGTTTCTATGAATAGTTGAGCATGACTATCTGGGATATCTATTAAAAGTTGATCATGACTACCTGGGATATCTTTGAAGATTATAGGGTGAAGTGTGATAGTCCTGAACAACTGTGAAACAGGTATTGGAGTTTTAAGTGAAAATGCCTACTTTCCCCTAACCTTGAACTGGACACCAACAGCCTCCTTATTCTTCAAATGGTCAAGCTTGTCAACATGGTTAAAATTTTACATGTTCATAAAAACATGTTTTTTTTTAGATTAAGAAAACAAATACACACTACAGCAAAAAGTGTAGGTCCAGCAGAAAAAATAGTGATCAGTCAGGTTTGTGGAAACAAAAAAACAAAACATTTCGCCTTAGCTGTACAATGGGCTTTTTTAAAAGCCAGTCAAATATGACTGCATTTTAACCTTTTATTGTTCATTTAACTAATTAAGACAATTATCTGTCAGTAAATGCAAAGATCTTACATAAATTTATTAAAATAATTTGGTTAAAAAGCAATGACTGTAATATTTTGACTTTTGACCATTGGAAGAATGTTTTACTATTAATAGCATTATCCGTGATTTCCTGGTATTAAATACAAGCAGGAACTGATATAAGAGGGGGTGAATAAGGGCACAACCTTTTGACACATGCCTTAGAGATAAAAATTATACAGTTTTAAATGTTTGCAGTGAGGCTAAGGGTGATTTTAAACAATTCATGTGCATGGTGCATATTTAGCCTATTTTATAATCTTTTTACTATATTGACATAAAAAAGGAAGTTGAATAAATTACACAGATTTAATGACATGTAAATGCAAGACCTTTTATATAATTATACAAAAACATTGGCTTTGAAACATTACATATCAAATAGTCTTTGTTTAAAGCTGCTCTCTCACAGCCGGATCGACTGATTTGACATCTTTATTGTCTTGAAATGAGGAATTTTTTGCTAGATGTCTAGAAAACAGTGATATATATATGACTGCTGTCAAAAGATCAGATAGTTCTTCCAATCAGATGAGTGAATGCAAAAATGTTCTAAGTGACATTAAATTAAGAAGCAGATGGAACCTTTTTGCTTTCACCCCCTTCAATTGATAATCGATGTTTTATGGCTACAAAAATTACTTATAGACGCTTTAAGAAAATAAAACATTTCAGCAGTTTTTCACACAGTTGAGATATGTTCTATTGTTTAATCTTAAAAGAAAGGATGATTTTGAGACAAAACATGCAAAATAATGAAACAAGATAAGATCAACAATGACCCTAATTTGTGATGGCCAAGTTTCTGACACAAAGCGTAAGAGTATTAACAGTTACATGCACAAATAATGATTTGCAATGCTAATAAGTTCTTGCTGAATTTCAGCAGGACCCTGTTACATGTGTTGGACTGATATATCAATCACTAAACATCAATGGTATAAGGCCAAAGAATTAAAGAGTCATTGTGCAGATTAACCACTGTTTGCCATGACCATCACTTTTGACCAACAAACTTCTTAAACAATACTGGTCATGTTCTGGTCAAAGATAACCTACCATTAATTTATCATGGTCTGAGGTCAACCTACAAAATGTATTTTCAAGTTATTTACAAAAATAAAATGTGCCTGTTTGCAAACATATGCTAGTGCATATGCCAATTGTTGTTTTATTCAATAGTGGCAAAATACATATAAAATACATTTAAGGTCAATAAATCAAGAACAAAAAGCAGCCCAGTTGTTTTACGTAACAGATTCTCTGCAAGTCAAGCTAAGGTAAATCCATCTAAAAAGCATGCAATCTGTCAACAACCGGATGAAGAGATTTTAATGAGGAACAATCCTTGGGATCCATTCCCTTCCTTCTGCCAGGGTAGAGACGTTTCAATCTGACAGCCTGCAATGTAATGTTCTCATTTGAAAACTGTTCATATTCACAATGACTTTTTATAAAAAAATCCATTAAGTGATGATTCATCAAATGTTGCCCATATACAATTAAATGATTAAAAGATTATCATTAAACAGTAAGGGTACAGGTATGAAGCTTTGGTGTTTACAGCATTTAAAAACAACAACACATTTATGAAATAAACTAAGACATATGTTTTAAACAGGTTATCATTTTTAGTTTTAAATACAGAAAAGTTGATGCTGAGGTCTTGGAAAGTTTTTTCTTACACAAGTAAAATGTGAAAAAATGTATGCATCCATAGGCAGATGTCATTCTGTTGATGTTGTCATGGCTGCTACTGAGATCCTGGACTCAACGGCGTGGTCAAGTGTTGATCCGAGCAGCAATATATCTGCCATCGCTGTAGAAGGCTCTGGATGAAGGACGGCAAAGGTCCATGACCAGCTCCTTATAGCAAATTAAATTATATTTAATAGTATGAGATGCATTGTTTATTTAACATGTACATGGGTATATAATTTAACACTACATAATAATGCGCCAGTCAATTGTAACTACGCCCCCCAGGCCTGTGGGTATACCGGAGATAGCCGGGGAAATGGGCCGTGCTATTACCTTCCATGTGGCCCCGCAGTGTCGGGTGACTGCGGTGGTTTTGTCTTCCCGCCAAATATAGTCGGTAATGGGCCTTACCTAGGGGCCCTTTGGGTGCGGTGGCATTTTGCGGGGGTTTCATGAGCAGTTCGTCCCTGCAGGGTGAGGACTTTGCCATAGCTTGGCTGGACCGAAAGTCAAAGTCCCCGCTATTCTCCTGACCTTGGGGGGGGCGTGGTTACAATTGACTGGTGCATAATCAAAACACATATCCGCCAACTTTCAAGAACCAGTTGACCAAACAGCATATACGATGACTAGGGTACGAACTGACTAAGTCTAAGGTAAGAGTAGTTCTACTCGTAAAACGTCATACATTGATTTCTATCATTTTTTTTATTATTTTCTATAATGTGTTTCGTATGCAAACAGAAAATGTCAATAAGAAATAGGCAATGGAAAGGGTTTTAAAGCTTGTAAAATTACCTTTGCGTACAGGATATATCCCTGTACATTAGTTAGTCAGTAGTGTATGTTCTGTAATTTCAATCGAACGATCTATTCGTTTGTTGATAATAACTCATTTGAAGACAAAACTTCCCGCATCATCATTTCCAATGAAAACAACACAAATACAGAAGTGGGCGGGTAAGTTTGGACTCTCTCGCCGTTTAACCCACGGAAACTGCCGAACACCTGAATTTGCTGTCGAGAGTGGTATCCCGTATATAGTAATTTGCGCTAGAATTTGACATTTTTATTTGTTCCCTGTAATGATATAATGCACTTACCAGAATTAAATTTTCGTTGTTCTTCAAATTTACATATTTATAACTGCCGTGTGTTTTGGTTTATTATTTTTGCAGGGAAGCTGTTCTATAAAAAAGAACCAAGTGGCTGCAAACATGAATAATGTTAAATCCAAAAGGCAGTAACAATAAAGTTAAGAAATACGAAAGATCCACAAGGTAGTTACATTGCTCGTTACATTCAGTAGGCGCGAAGGAAAATATAGAATTCAGTTATGAATAGTATAAATAAACATTTCAATATTGCAGTAAGCAAACAAAAAGGTTGAACGCACTTGTCAATCGCATGCAAGAATGAATGATATTCATGAAAGGATTGTTTCCTTAACAATAAGAAGCAAGAAATATGAATTGCTTGTTCATCAAACTTAAGAAACTAAAATGCAGTTGTCATGTTGCAGAACGCATATGTAAGTTAATAACATCACAATGTCATTTAGCAGTGTCATTTAGCAGTATGAATGTCCTGGCGGATATTCCCTTACATATACTCTTGCAGTACTACATAAGATCGTTTGCTTTGAACAATTGCTTAGAAGGTGTTTTCAGCTTTGCAAGAGGTGTAATCAAGTTGGTTGTTCTATTTTCCGAAGGTTTCTATGGAGTCTATTTTTTGTTCTAAATTTTGTGTCTTCCAGGGCGTGCCTGGGCTTTTTTAACAGTCAAAGAAAGGGACTTGACACGATTACTCCTTTTTTTGGGTCGTCAGAAAGAGGGTTTAAATTTAAAAAAAAAATGAAATGTACAAATAGTTATATGTCGTTGTGTTAGGGTGGTATTTTTTTGCGTTTCGAAATCCAGTCAGTCTTTATGGTTGTAGAAAATCACATGAAACGGACAGAGAACGCTTAATGATCACACATTCCTTCCGCATAGGATGTTATTGTATTCGGCCTTTCGAAAACCAATAATTCTTCATAAGAATTTAATCGAGCAAAAAATGACATTATGATGCATAATAGACTAAGAATCCTCCTTCCCTACTAAGTTGGCAACATACGTTATAACATGAAGGAATTTATTTATTGTTTATTGGGGAGCATATGAAAAAGAAATACAACTAGAGAGTATTAACAACAAATAGTATTACTAAATACGAAAAGAGCAGCAACTACAATATCAATCTGAATACTACCAAATCTTCAAAAAAATATGATGTTTTTCTAACACTACTTTGTTTAAGCTGTTTTTCATTTTTAACGGTACAATTAAATGCCATTATTATGTATATTATTCAAAGGATTTCACTTTAACCTTTGTACAATAAATGACTTCAAAAATGTAAGGAAAAAAAAGTATATCCTTATCTAACATAAAAAGAATAAACTTATAATAATAAAAATACATCAATAAAAATATGTTTAAAATTATATTTTTTTTATAATTCCAGGTTGCTTGGAATTTAATTGGATAATGAAAAAATATGCTTTAATTTATTAAAAAAATATGTTTATATCATTTCTCAACTGAATAAATAATTGCGAACAGGCGCCTGGTCAATTACCAACACAAACTACTCGCTGAACTCGTTAAACCTGGAACTAATATGTATTAACAATCACAGATTAACGACACTCTACAGCCGATCAGTTAACGGAAATGATATTAAATGACTTTATGAAAGGACGAGCATTTAAACCGATGTCTTAGCAAAGTAGAATGATGTTTTTGTCATAAAAATCAAGTAACGAAAATACAACGAAAACTACAGGGACAAGCCAAGTAGACGAAAATAAAAAGATCCTGTTTCGATGCAAAACACAAGGGCCAAACGTCAATGAACTAGAGACACAAACGTATAACACAACAAGCAGACCACACACGCATCAACATAGCTTTACCGATAAATTTTTGGATTGGCGCCTTAGAATGGTCAGTTAAACACGAGTTCACTGGAACATGAGTCTTCTGGGAGCTAGGTGTGGCCATAACCTCGCACTTGTCCCGACATCTGTCAATAGTTACAATATTGAAACATAAGCCTATTAGAGTGGGCCTGTTTTAACAAAACTAAATTTCAGCCAAACCCTAAGTAATTATATTTTTACAAGTCGGAAATTATATGTACTACCGAATGTATATACATGTTCGCACATTAATCCATTTCGTCCATAAAGCATTTCACTTTGCACTCTGTTATAGAACTTTTGGAAGAAGGAATATCGCGCAGGACGTGTTGATGTTCGCTTCAAAAGTATGTGTGATTAAGATCATGGTTTCGTTAACAATACTAAAGTGAGTTCAACTAAATATAGATCAACCATTCATTCAATCATTTTGAGTTACCATTCTTTTACAAACACATATATATGTTCCAAAATGTTCGGTGTGTTGGGGGTTGAGCTCTTATTATTTTATTTTTATCAACGTTTTGTTTAATCTACGCTTAAATTAAAACAAAACGTTCTTTGACAGCATGCACGACAGTATATATATAGGATCTGACACGAGTTGGCATTTAATGCAAGATTTTATTAAACGAGTTCATGAAATTTGTTAGTAAGCGAGCCTCTGGCGAAATATCTTGTATAAAATGACAACAAAATTTTATCACACGCTTAAAACGGTGTTTTTCTTACAAATTTAGAGTGGAATGTCGACGATGCGTCACAGAAATAGTTCCAAATGAAAATGACAAAAATAGCTAGCAGTTATCAAGTTTTAATTTTGATACAGCGCTCAACAAGTCACACATATAAAAATGTGTAGTAAAATATCCAACAACATGAATAACGAACTATTTTAACATATTAAACATTAAGTACACAATCTGATGACGCCACACTGAGAGTACATGCATTAACGCGGTTTATGTGACCTACATCGGTTTGTAAATTTTTACTGTGTGCATTGATTTAAAAGTTTTTTTGTGTTTTCTACGATGATTTTGCAACGTTATCTTAGTGTGCATGGAGTTTCACAACATGCAGATAATTACGGCGAAGCCATACTCTGTATTGCATGGTTGTTGATGTTGAAAAAGTTCCACCAAGAATGTTTCCTGAGAACATTATATTCTAGCCGTCATGGGATGTGTAAGGAGAAGCCTGTGCTGCGGAATTCGTATTTGTAAGTTTGGTAACCGACAGCAGATTAAACTGGCAAGCAAATGACATTGATTGCATATTGTCTGTGTTTGTCAAGATGGAGATGTTTGAAATGTTCTTGTGTTGTTTGTCACTAATGTGGCTGTTATTGTTGACTGACTGGATATTGACGTGACTAGTGATCTGCATTATCAGGTTGGCGGAACATTGTTATCAGAAAGGTTTTGAACAAGATGCTTTCTGGCACTATGAATCGTTAGCAATTTGTCTCCCGCAAGTCTTACAGCTTCATTATTGAGGTAAGTATTTGTTGGCGTTTTTAAAAACATTTTGTTTACAAACAATGCGGAGGGATATCTAGGTCGCCTGTGATTGGTCTAGCCAATATAAATGTCTAATATGTTATCTTACACATGTGTAAGATAAAAATATTCGTAATGGGTATATTACATGGAAAACAAGGGTAAGCATGTGATAAAAACTGATTCAATTTCATGCATCAAACAGAATAGAATACATATCATTTTTCGTGGGTAGTTATGGGCCAAAGTTTGATATCCGACTTGTTCAAGTTATCAACAGAAATGAGTAGTAAATTCCCAAAGATCTAACTACAGTGAACAATTGATACGGTTATTTGATCATACTTCGTACTCCTTTGACATGATCATAGCAGCCTGCCAGTGTTTAATAAACATGAACACAGGAGACCTTCATACTTCATTATAAAGCATTGTTTTATTGTCGGCCTTCTTATGTTATATAATGAAAGATAATGCATCTGTCTGAGTAAGATTTGTTTATGTCAGATATGTCAAAGCTTTTACAAATTCTGTCTATCTGGTTTTAACTACGTAATATCTTAGTTGAATAAACCAAGCAGTACAATAGATTTCGTTTCGCTTAACAATGATTAGAAGTGCAATAACATTATTTCGTTAGCATTTCATTAATAATAGCCTAAGCAAATCATGCAAAACGCAACATACTTTTGTCGACGCTCACCAGTTTCGAATGTATTTATTCGTAAGCAATTATTTCTTACACAACTAGTTCTATTTTGACCAATGAATTAAAGCGTATTTCTATTCAGCCTTTTCAGGCTTAAATTAAACACTCTTTAAGTACCGAATTGAATATTGATTATGGCGGTCATCCCGAACGAGTTTCCTTACTTGGTAGTAGATCCGTGTGTAGATAATCCAAAGTCCGACTAGAACGATAACAATAAATATGACAATGACAAGTTCATAGTTAAATGTTGTTCTATTCACAGTATTAACATGACCACAAAAGGTTGCTTCTTCTTTCCGAAAGCTAGGTAAACTTACAAATAAATCTAACACTCCGCAGAACATGCTTGTCGTCCATAAGGCTGCAATAATGATTTTTACTTTTTGCTTGGCGAAAAAGTGCTCGTAATACAAAGCCTGCATAAAAGCGACGTAATGGTCTACATCCATCAAAACAAGGTTGAATAATGTTGATGTCAGCGCGATATTAAGGAATATTTTTCTCAGAACAGGTGTGCAAGGGTGACGGCGATGTTTAAGCGTGAGAATATCAGTAAACACACAGGAGAGTATCACCATGATATCAGACACACACAAATTAATGATCAGGGTGTTATACGGTGACCATCACTCGCGAGGAACGTTCAAAATAGCCAATATTGAGAAAACATTTGCTAAAAATCCTAGTACTAACAATAATAGCTTAATAACAACCGTGGGCTCCGTAAACCATTGATATGCACCACCGTCTTTAGCCGTCGTGTTACCATGGTTCTCATTTACATGTTCTATAACGGTCAAAGTCAGCAATGGGGTTTATTGCAGTTGTTATATTGTACAATTTTCTTTTTTCTTAAATTGCTAAACAGCTTTTATTGATGACTACGCTTATTAGGTGTACGCCACATTCCTATATTTATTCATCATACTACTGTTATCACTCTTTATCTTATTTTGATTCATAGCCACATGGTCACACTTTCCTGAGTTAAAAAGCGCCAAAATATCGACTTTATAGCGTGTATATTTTGTTTAATATCAACCTATGTTTTTCCACTTTTTTGAGTCATCAAACCAAAGTGACAAAACGCATATCGTCCCTGTTTTGCGATTGTATCATTTGTAACAAAAAGTCCTTGTCCGAAAGAAAGCCAGCAGATGTGTTTAAAAACATAGCATAAACGTAAACTTTTATTATGCAGGATTGTATATAATGTAATAATTTATACGTGCGTTTAAGCTGAAACAATGAAATAATGTACCAGTGCAATGGAATATAAAAAGTTTAATCTTAATAACCTTATCAACAGATAATGGCGATGTATTTTATATAAAATTCAATTTGTTACGAAAACCACATTCCTGGTATTGTTGAGGATGTCTATGTCATTAGAGTAATTTTACGATAAACATGTTCCCATATCACTTCGAATATGGATATGATAGTAATGGACGTCCGCAAACTTTTTCATTCTATAAACTAGACTTTCATGTAGTGTCATGTTTATCAGTCTTTGCAGAAACACTCCTGAAATATTAAAGCTAATACCTTTACAAAGTATATCAGAATATTATGAAAATGACTTTTATATTTAAAGACTTCCGACGTTCCTTTTCCCCGGAGATATTGACACAAAGCTGCATGGGGCACACTTGTTGCATTAATACCACGAAAACTTTGGGGTTTTAACCAGTGTGTGTGTGATCACGACCAATATGTTTATCACATATGTTGTAAATATTGTGAAATATTGGACAATTTTGCTTTCTTCATTCTTATTATAATAACTTTTCGGCCTTATAAAAAGTCAATAATTTTAGTTGAATTTGAATATTTCGATTAACTTCATTTCGAAATAACACGGAAGTCTGTATACCCTACATCAAGCATCGCGCCGAAACCTAAATACATTCGTTATGTGATTGTGTACCGTACAATTGAGATATATTCCCCTATGTCTTACTATGTCGAATGAGATTTAGCGATCAGATGAAAGCATTTGCTTTCTGTGTTATGAATGTAAAAATGTCACTTGGCTTCTGTTCCCTCTATAATTATTATTACCTAAAAGTAGTAAATATGCTTGCCTATCGTAATCTATTACAATCGTGATTTGTCTTTTTTATTTTAGTGCACATGCCGATTAAATAAACATAAAACCTGATCACTGTAGCATCAACTTCGATCAGTGAACGATTGCTCTTTATAATCTTTCTTACTCCAGAAAGCACTTGAAAGGGTAGCCAAACTTTGCATTGAAGAGCATGCTTTTAAAATAGAAATGAGATTTTGACTACATTGTAATCATACGGAATGATGTGAGGAATATGAACTAAATAAAACAGTAACATTTTGAACCATATTGGAGTGTTTTCCTTGGTTTGTTTCCTTTATGAATGAATTTTCATATCAATACGGTTACCAGCATGTTGATGAAATACCACAATATGTTGAAATACACGCTCCTTACTGCCCGATAAGCAACACAATATCCTCGAGATTCAAATCATACAAAACTCGCTTGGCACGCTGGCTTTAATATTTGTTCGTGTCCTTACCAACAAATAGGCGTATTTTAGATACCTGTCAACCTCTTACTATCTTTGTATCATTTGGAATGGTTCAATTGTGCGCAGGAATAAAAAATGAAAATATATTTTCCGAAAAAAAAATATATATGGAATATTTTGTTCACCTTGATTGGTTGCAAAATATGTCATTTTATGTCCGATTTCAGTTGAGCAAAACAGCCCATATACAATATGTAATACAAGTATATATCATACACGTTTGACAACTAATATTTACGTATTAGTAATCAGCCATCAAATACATTTTAAATGGTACCAACATTATATATGGTCAACCGGCAACAACATTTAACATTAAGATCAATGAGGCTATCCAAACGCTGGCTTATTTGTTAGCCGGATTCTTAAAGAACATTGCTTGCTTTTGCGTATTTAGGAGGTTTTGCTTTGCTTTAAATAAGCGATTGTGAAAGGCATATAGCCCGCACTTCTCATGTTTGTAAACTGCTAGCGATAAATCTGAGATTTATAAAATCAAATTATATTAGCCGTATGTGTATTTACAAAATACGTACCTCCACCAAATGTATCCAACACCGTTGACGGTTTTCTGTTACATGAATATAACATGCATCTTCTGCAATCCTATGTATGTTTTTATTTGTGCTGCAATACAGATTGTTCCTGTCTCGCTTGCATTCATTGGTGATTGATCAGCGCTGCTGCTCAGCTATTCTTAGAGAAACACATGTATTGTGTAGAGCGGATCGTCGGTGTTCATAAATACTTGCACAGAACTGGTGTGTATGAAAATAGGTATGTTGATGTTATTTGCATGAACGAAACCAAATTCGAAATCTAGATTGCAGGTATGAAAATATGTACAAGTTATATACCTGATTGCATTCATTAAAATAATAGTTGATCGAACTTGGTCATGATATCACGACAATATATATCTTTGGCAGAAAGTTGAATCTATCTGCCAATCAATCTTACAAATACTAGTCTGTATCTGTGTATATTTATTAACAATGTCAATTGTTTGCTTTCCTGTAATGTATAAAGGTATTATGATATTTAATTACATGTGTTTGATTGTTACAGATGACAAGAAAAATGGCAATCTGGAAAACACAATGTTAAGCATGAAACACAAATATTTTAACCTATCCAGCAGGTTTATAGGCCAGCATTACTCATCAACATTTTTTTTAATGGTTCGTATTTCAAACACGGCCTTCAACAAGTGAATTCGACATGACTTACAAGTGAATTCGACATGATTTACATTACAAGTGAATTCGACATGACTTACAAGTGAATTCGACATGACTTACATTACAATTGAATTCGACATGACTTACATTACAAGTGAATTCGACATGACTTACATTACAAGTGAATTCGACATGACTTACATTACAGATCGTCCTTATACATTTTCCCCATACATTTGAAAGTTGGATAAGGTAGTTTGAATAAAAAGAGCCATTGCATCCCAAGAAATTGACCTATCGGCAAACTTTGTATACCTATGAAATAAGTAAAATTACCTACATTTTCAGCACGAAAGATAATTCATCAAGTGAAGATTTGAAAATGGATATAATTCTACTTAAATCATATGTGTGTATCAGATGTACATGGTTTATCCACGTACATACATCCTGCGAAACGGAACAAATGAAAGTGAAAACGTGAAAAAAATATGAAAATAAAATGAAAGCAAACTCGAAAAAGACCTGTCGAATATGGTATTGGCTTGCTTGTCATGCATACTGTGATATCATATCTTAAATAAACATCCAATTTCCTGTTTTTTTTAAATACTTGTTCCATGGTATAATTCAAGAAATGATGCGTCTAAACTAAGTCTATAAAAACAAGTCTACTGATGTATTTTTATAATACTAACGTTGCTTTTAAGTGATAGTTCTTTCAGCAGAATTGTAAACGATATTATCATTTATAGTAGTTGAAAGTTGATGGTCAAATGTGATCTATTGGATATGAAGATAAGATGTGTGCTAGGTTTATTAATACTACCAACATTAATTGTAATTATGGAGCAAATTCTATGGCTATAAAATTTGTAATTGAATATAATTGGCTATATCTTTAATTTCTTTACATGTTAATCCATAATGCAACATTAATGACACAAATATGTTTTCTTTGACACGCTTGTTCATAATAATTGCGTTTGATGAAAACAATCTAAAGCATGTAAATTAAACAACGGGAAATAAGAGTTCTGATTTTTTCGATAATGCGCATGATTGATAAACCTGATGCACTTTCCTCAAATGATTAATGTTTTCAAAGATAAAGCTTAAGATAATTTATTTCGATATATTTAATTTTAATCGGCTGCCTTTTTCTTAGAAATTACCGTTTGGCGCTCGTCTGAAAACCTATGAAATACCGTCATTTTAAATCTGATCACGCCACACGTGACATTTAGCTTTTGTTTATCATCAATGAGAATTTATTTCGATTTTAAACTTAGCCATACAGTTATCCCCTTAACATTTCTTTAGAAATGTAACTTGTATCTTATTCTTATGGTGATTTGGCTATTGCTTTAGTCGATACTATCGGTAACAATAAGGGCACATAGCTGCGTTTGTTCGTTGAACTTCGTCGAACTCTTTATTGAGAGGAACACTGTTCTGCATTAAATTTTGATCTGTTTTATTTCATCTAATTCATATCAAGTACTTGATTAGGAAATACTAAACGTAGACGAAATGCACGTTTGACACAGATGTTCTGGCTATTTATGTATTTCTTATCATACAGTTTGTAACAATATAATTTAATTTACACGAGGGAGCAGACAACGCATTTAGATAAGGTGTTTTGTTCAGCAAAAAAACAATGACATCGGATGGTGTCTGTGATGCTGATAAGCCTTAGAAATTAAATTAAACTATACTGACATGTGTATTACGTGGTTTTAGATGGTTTTGGCTTTCCTTATTTGCTAATGTAGATATATGTACTTTACGGAAGACGATTGTGAAGCTGCATTGTAGGATTTTGTTCCGCGACATAAACATGCTTTAATCATGCCTATTATTTATGATAACTGTGACAGTGTGACCAAATTCACCCAATCTACTCTATAATTGAAAAACAAAGTATGATATTGTTCAAATTGTTCGATGAACAGCCATTTTGCATTACACTCTGTTACGATTCATAAATCGAGTTGAATTACATATTTTGTAGTAACAAACTCACGCAAAAAACATTCTTTGAGATATACGAGTGCGTAACACGCGCATTTAGACAAGGCGACTTTTCTTAATTATCAGTCAATATGTGGGATATATCTAGAATTTTTTGGGGGCTTTTTAAGAGCGCAGCTTACGGCGTACGCCTCTCTCTGCAAAAGCTACATAAAAATGGGCGCGTAAGATGATGAGTTTAAGAGGTCCTGCTCAACAAACATAATGACGTTTTTCTAGTCCAAAAATGTGCATCTTTGCTTTTGGTCTTGTTGTTTAAATTTGAAAGTAAGTATTGTTGACCTATTAAAAGTGAAGGGCATATGACAAAAATCCGTTGGGACAATTGTTTAGTAATTCTTTCATTTTGTAAAAATCACACTGTCCACTAAACCGATGACCAATCAATTGCCGCGCCTTTTATATTGTGTTATTCATATCGATTTATATATGACTAAGACTGTTGATATAAGATAAGGTTTAATATATGAAGAAGCCGAATTTTGCTAAGTAATAAGGAGTGTTGCTCATTTAAGAAATCGCGATGAATTGCCCATTATCCTGCTTGATCCCTGGACTCACGGGGAACATGAGACACTTATGTTTTGCTTTTGGGCTTGCTGCTGTAGTTTAACTTCGTTGTTATATATGGATTGCACTTTTCAAAAATAAATGGCATATGGCAAAAATCCGTTTAGACATTTTTTTTAAATTGCAACATTTAATTCGCCGTCATAGTATTCATACTCCCTTCCATATAGTACTGTTCGCGTGGAATGTCATTGAACTGTGTAGCCATAGGACCTATTGACATTCATTTTAACCAATGATTCACATAAACATATCATTTGAATAAATCGTCATTTTATTTTTTATACTAAAACCTTGTAAGTTAATGAGAGGATACTAAAGGGGATAAGTGTGATCTTTATTAAAATCTAAAGGGCTCAACAATGCCATATACATATAAAATTGTAATTGTAAGTTGTGTTTATTCCTTTCTCTTTAAGCTGAACAAACATGTTGTTTGAGATTCTTCTACACTACAACATAACTTTGTTGGACCGGGCAATATGGATATTTTAACGAGATGATTTCCCAGAATTTCGGCATTTTAAAAACATCACAATATAAAGCTGCTGCCATTTCTATGAAAATTACACGAAATTTAATAGATGTGTTTTAAATACGGAGTGTTCCTTACACGACGATTTTTCATTTAAAACTGATGTGCGCTGCTGCCTTACTTGTAATACATTAACAAAGGCTGCTAGACAAATAAAGTCAAAATACGGCTCTTTGATATATATAATTTTTAATGCATTATATCAGAATAGCGAAGACCATTGTAGCTCGAGTGAGGTTTCAGAACTGTGGAACTCTAGCAGATCAGGCGATATATCTAAAATGTCAAAATGTACGTATTGAAAGTGTTTATGTAAACGTTAATGCAGCAGCGTGTGTCATTAAATAATGATATTCATGTGTTAATAAACCTCTATCTACAATAATGATGTTTAATCATAATGCCTAGATAGTGCGCCTCATCTACCTTTCTGTACCCGCCACTGCACTGAAACAAGCATAATTATTTGAACTTACTTGAAGTATATCATGTCTGCATATCAATGATTAAAATCAGGATATCGTTATAGCCTGGTGTTGCCGTTGGTCGCTTTGCTGTTGTGTATACACTAAAACATTGGGTGATTTTTTTTCGAAAAGTAATGCAAGTAGTTCAAATATTGATGGTTAGCCACGTCGATTCTACATCTGATTGAGGTACTGTGTACCCGTGGACGTATCTGTAGCTGCCTTAACTGAATAAATGCCTTTCTCCATTAAATATTCGTATTATAGTCATTAAATAGAATAGAGTAAATAAGTTTCACTCACATTATCTGGCTATTATTACAGAGTGTTTCATGACGTCCCTGTGAAGTTGTTGCATATGGCGTATTAAATTTCCACGAAATAATATTAATGATGGTATTCCCAGTGTCGTGTGTTCGAAAAAATCGCTTGTATACGTTGGTATAGAGGACTTAAATGGTTAGTTGTTTAAGAACGGGGACGAACAAATAAAAAAAAAACCTTTAGAGTAAAGACAGTATTATAAAAGTAAATAAGCATTGACTGTGAATACGTGAAATCAAAACTATATCCAATTAAAAAAAAACTCAACCACATGGGTAGCAGGCTTGTCATGATGACTATGTAACAAATTTTAAAATATACCATTATAGTAATGATATGAATGAACATTTTAAAAAATATAATCGATCTGAACTTCGTCTTTGAATTTAGTGTTTTTTAATCCTTTACCCTTCGCCGAGCAGTTTTGGGGACTATTGAAATGCGGATTTGGTCCGTCCATCCGTATCTGGCTGCATTTATCCGTTTAGATTTCGTTTCCGTTTGCTCATATTACATTGATAATCATTAACGTACTTCAGCTTGAAGTAAAAAGGTACTTTTATTCCAAACTTTGTTCAGTTACAATAACATATTTTTGATGTTAAGTACTCACATCATAAAAGATAAGCTTGAGTTCGTTTTCAAATAAAAATCGTTATGTGCATAACACAATGCATCAAATGCAGCATATAGCACTATTTGATAGAGGCAGACCACATAATTTAAACTAGTTACGGAATGGAGTTTATTGCTACAAAGTGGGATCGGTAAACACCGCAGCAACACGAGGGATTGAAATCAAAAGAAAACAATACTAGCTAATTGTACCTATGATTAAACGGAACAACGTTAAAATTAAAAGTGAATGTAAATTATTCTTAGATGATTCGATACCATGTCTTAATGTCCTTATCAGGCTAAGAACTGGTTCGGTAAGAGATAAAAAAACAAAAATAAATTTTATCGAATAATCAGTAACAAAGCTTTCAGGGTTGCAGTGTTAATCCTATATTGCCTGAAATTACGATACAACGTGAACAAAAATGAAACATAGAATGCTAAACCGCCTTTCACAATATGTTGCATTCAGTATAAAACATATTAGTCTTCTGTTGTCAATCAAACAGCAAGTTTATCAATTATGTATTTTGTAAAACAAAACAAATGCTAATGGTTGCATTATCATAAGAAATAGCTGGAAAACCACCCAATTGCTCTGCAGAAAATGAGATTTTTATTTGGTAGGTAACTGATGACTTGTTTCTTTAATTTAAGAATTGGTAAAAGATTGATAGTATTTACTCACATTTAAATAAAAAGCTGAATGTTGATGCATTGAATTGGAACACATGCGAAATACTGCCTTCTCATTAAATGAAATAGAATGTTGACCACTTAGTATAGCAAACAGCTACGTAAAGCAATGTAAACGACAAATGCAAACCAATAGCAACAATCTTACTTCAAGATTAATGGCAGTTTTTCTGTAGAGTCATATAGCAAATACCAATACTTGTCTCGACCGATAAATATTAGTACAATACAAAACATTGTCGTTTTCTTACCGTTGTGTTTCTTATTACTAGTATAATACTTCCTTGCATGTGATGTTCGTTAGTCTTGCAGTTAGTTGTAAAGATAGACAAACATGGAAACAAGTATCTTCCGATATCCAAAAAAATAAATCGAACATTGTATTCTGCGAACATTTAATGAGTGTTTTATCAGAACTTGTATTTTAAGATAGCAATGCTCAAAGGCATTTGTTGTAAGTTTTACATGTAATGATAACTGGTTAAAATGCGCCTTTTATGCAAACAATTCATTTTGGGTCCGTTTCTCATATCTCTACGCTGAATTCAGATCTCAAAGATATACACTGAAGGATTGAAAAGAGTACATAATTCAAAAGCAAGATTTATTCATCAATATTTCAAATGCCCCATAGGCCTCCAATATTTGTTGACAAACATCTAATTTCATGCTCTATGAACCATTATACTTTCTTGTTGCAAACGGAGCTGCGAACTAAAGATATAAATAATTCGTCTTCGAATTCTTTGCGTCGGTTTTGCGGGCATTTATATATCAATGCATCTGTGCGGCTGTAAAAGAGTTGCCCTATACTTCGACCAAGGTATCATTTCAGTCCTCACAATATAATGCAAACCGCTATTGCACTTATCTTGCTTTTCAAAAATTATTTTCGTTTGATTAAAATGTGATATGTGCTTTCGATGGATCGCCGTTCCCGAATGAATGTATCTGTTACTTTGATGTACTGAGGTCATAAACAGCCGTCACGTATTTCTGCGACAGTGAAATGATCATGATTCTTGTTGGCGTTGACAGTGTTGGTTTATTCTAATTGATTTAAGCTCAATTGAAGTACAGTAATACAAATATTCCTGGTTGTACTCAATAAGCAGCCTCAATCAAACCATGACTACTTTCTAAAATATTATTTATCTTGTATTTATAAACTATAATAATTTAAATGAGTTGGTGCGTAAATTGTATTTCATTTTTTCAGTTAAGGAAATTACTCACACAATTGTCATTAAATATGACATTTCTAGGGCTACTGCAAATACGTTAATACTTATAAAACCTGTTCAAACAGGTTGCTAATAAAGATAATAATTTAAATATTCTTGATAATTGTATCTTTGTTTGTTTGAAAAAGACCAATGCGTCTGACAATCAAATGATAACGGTAATGTAAGGTAGTGTATGAATACTTTACATTTCAGATGGCATTGCAAGTTTTCAATATACTTTGTTTGGATAATGAAATAGAAACAAAAGGAAAACGCCACTTGCCAAACGCTTGCGATGCAAATGTTTATTGACACAAGAAAAGGCCATTTATTTTTAATTCGTTTAGTTGATAGATGTGTGTACAGATATGACGTTAAATTATTATCCATTTATAAGCGCTTCTGGTTGGTAAATTGGACATTTACATGGATAACGTATTTATTAATTTATAGTCTTGATTTTCTCTTTTGTCCCTGTTCTGTTTATAGTGTATTCATGTTGTTGCTACGTCAGCTAATTTAGCTCAATTTCCATTTCATATTTCCGGTGCTATGTATGCTGTGCTGCTTGTGGAATTTTGTGCTGTTCTTCCATGTTTCTTGTTTGTGATTTTATATTCTATGTCTTTGGCGTTTACCCAGTGCCATTAAACCGGGTTTATGTTTTTGCTACTGTAGCTTTTCTCATAAATTTTGAGATATAACAATAGGACTAACCTAGGCCAATCCCTTTCTTGCGCAAATGTGATTCAATCTTTACGAAACTTGTTTACAGTGTGCCTTGAACAAACTAACCCCACAATGATTGATATACAGGTAAATTCTACTGTTCCAACAGGAGTGAAATTTTGACAAAACACATTTCTGTCCACTCGCTAACTTAAGCGTGTCTTTTCCCGTCTTCATGACAAAATTTACGCTGTATGGTTCCGTATTTTATATCATATTTGTATAAGCAAAATATATTGCTCACGACTGATAGCCTATCATATTGTAACTTTTGTGTAGGATAATGCGCCTTGAAATTTTAACATTCATCATCTCATTACATAACTCTACACTAAGGCTCTATGATTAAACTCATCAAGTTGAATAGTTCAACATAACACTGCAGTCAAATCAGTCTTGTCTATAATCTTTTTTAAATCAAAATAATTTCTATAATTTAAAGAGAAATTCCAAAGCAGAACAAAAGAGAAGGCAAGGTCAAGATTACAATTCACTTTTTTTAAATACTGCTTTCCTGTTTGTACGATAAATTGCGACGTGAAGAATGGTTAACCTATTTTCGATATTTATTGTAGGAAATACAAAATATCAATACAAGCAGAAAATATCAAACAATTAAACGTGTAATAAATTGAGTAATATGAACATTCCGACATTTGCCTTCTGAAATCTAAATCCGCAAACCCATGATCAATATGTTTTCATCACTAGTGTGTTAAGGTACAATAAAGGTGACATCTTCATATGAAACTTTTTTAAATTAAACAGAAAACATTCATACGAGTCTGTCAGCATGTAATGAATGACCTAATTTTGTATTTTCCACATTTCATACCTTTTTTGTTTCCGTACAATTAATATGCATAGAAAATCTTCTACAAATAGTACAAACTTACTGATCATCTGACAAATGGTAATCAACAGACAAATAAATGGTTGAAAGTGTTAAACGCGTTTCTAATTAAAACAATATTGACAAGCACGTTTAACACATTGTATTAGCATTGGGATTGAGAACCAATACGAGATGACAGGAAAATTTACCTGAAAATGTTACGACAATTACGTTACAAACGCAAGTTTGTGTCAAAATCATCAGTATAAATAGTTAACGAAGTAAGCAGAATGCATAATATTTTGAATTTTGAGGCGCGGTCTGCACAAATAGCTTTTCTGTAATAGTTTTTAAGCATAAAGTCCTCAATTAAAATGCTTTTTATAACATCTATTTGTTCGTGAGACTGTATAACAAATAATTACCGAGCACATCATGATATAACGGCACATAACAGTATTGATTTTATCATAAGCTTTGTATAGAGTCTCTATTTGCAATGGTCCATGAGTTGACAAATATACAACATTTCCGTTACAATATGTAGATATAAGCAACAGTAACATCAGATGCAAAGCCTTTTGCAGGAATATGTATTTAATATCAAATTAAAAATATCGCATCTTGGTTAATAATAAGGATCTTTTGCAAAACAATTTATTGCTCGAAAAACATAATTTTCAATTATACTGAGATGCAGCTGTTTTCTAAATGTGAATTCATTTAAGCAGCAACGTGTTTGGTGCGTTAGGTGTATGGTGTGCCTTGTGTCATTGTCGGTTTTAAAATGCTTTTTAATTAAATGCATTTGTATTTTTGGATTAAAATAAAAAACATAATCATAAATTTCAAATTTAGCAGGTATCATTAACACACAATAAGGTGTAAATAAGTAATGTTCTATTTTTACACACAGAGCAATATAAGTTATTTTCTATAGTCTAACAATGTTACGAAGTAAAATACTATTAGGTGTAGTACTTCTTTTGCAAATCAGGAAAACTCGCTAATAATCAATATAAAAGGGCCATAACATGTTTAGCAACACCGGTCTGTTCAGCAGTAAAACCTTTTTTGACCAATGACTAAACGTGTAGATTGTGTAATCTTTCACAGGTTTGGCATTGTATTAATCAAATGGAATAATCTGTTAATGTTAACTTGAATATCTTTTTAAATCAGCCGGAAACCTTCCTAACACCTTTATCAACATCTTGGTTCGATAATAATCGCTATTTAATAGTTAAGAAGAGAAAATGCTTAGCAAACGCTTACACTCCTCTTTTACGTGGCGGATATGGCATTTCTCGACATTCATTACAACCGGAGTTATAGTTTTCGCTATGCTTGTGTGTTTAAATTGTACAAATATTTATTTGAATTTCTTGAAAGTTTATATTAATAATCAATTAAGATGTTTTGGATGCCGTCAACTACCATACCGATGCATAATACATTGTAGAAAATGAGACTAAGGCTTTGAAAATACATGGACGGTAAAAACAGACGATAGCACACAATGGTACTGTTTCGGACCACCAAATAAATGACAGGTTTAAACATCAAAAACATGGATATGATAATGTGTTTTCCGTTCTTTTTGTTACCTGTTATTACAGTTTCAATTATGCCCCCAATACTCCTCATTACTTTTTTAATATAATTCAATGTAAATATGACATCATGATAATTACGTTATTTGACACATATTATGATATGTTTTCATAATACTACTATGATTCAGTAAAAAATATTTTAACATGTAATGAATGGTATTGCCATTTGTAAACGATCTAACCAATTGTCCCTTTCAATACTTATGTGAAAATCTAAAGAAACAAGCCGAGTAGCAAAAAGTTTAAACATAAACCCGGTTTAATGGCACTTGGTAAACGCCAAATACATAGAACACAAAAACAAAAAATCACAAACAAGAAACATGGAAGTACAACACAAAACTCCAAAAACCGCACAACGCATATATACTTTATACAAAACTAGGTATGCTTATCAAGGATTGATAGGTACCGCATTGGAACGGTCAGTGAAATATAGATTTTCAAACCCAAATTTTAATTGCACACTTCTGTCAGTAGGCGACGTGCAATGTGAAGTTCATGTCGAGTGACTCTTGTCGGTGATAATCATACTTGTAACAATCGTATAATCGGCACTCTCATTATCACGCGAATCGTTTCTGCGTCTGAACTGTGAGTGCATTTCGTTTTCATAAAATGAACAACTCCTTCTCTTTCGTAGAAGCCTATTGTAAACTCGGATATAGCCCAGTTTCACTTCGGACCTTCTCACGGCGTAGATAACAGGGTCGAAGAGTGTGTTCAATATGACTAACAGGAACAGAATGGAGTTAACTAAGAGCAATTTGTCGATAGCAGCTTTAGTCATTTTGGAAAAGTCGGGTCGTAATATGTACAGTACGGTGTGGTATAATCCTATTGGGCACCAACAAAGTGCGAATGTTCCAATTATAAGGAATGTTGTGACAATGGCTTTCATTGAATGGGAATTTTCTAACCGATTATGGCGGTCATCCCGTACGAGTTTTCTCACTTGATAGCAGATCCTTGTGTAGATGATCAAAAGTCCGACCAGAATGATAAAAATAAAGATGACAATGACAAGTTCGTAGTTAAATGTTGTTCTATTTACAAAATTGACATGATCACAAAATGTCGTTTCTTCTTTCCGAAAGCTAGGTAAACTAACAAATAAATCCAACACTCCGCAAAACATACTTGTCACCCACAAAGCCGCAATGATAATTCTCACTTTCTGTTTGGAGAAGAAGCGATCGTAATACAAGGCCTGCATGATGGCGACGTAATGGTCTACAGCCATCAAGACAAGGTTGAACAATGTTGACGTCAGCGCAATATTGAGGAACATCCGTCTCAGAACAGGCGTGCAATGGTGAAATCGATTTTTAAACATGAGGATATCATGAAGAACACAGGAGAGTATCACCATGATATCAGACACTCCCAAGTTAATGATTAGAGAGTTATACGGTGACCATCGCTCGCGGGGAACATTTAAAGTAGCCAATATTGAGAACACATTAGCAAAAAATCCGAAAACTATCAATATTAGCTTGATTATCTCCGTGGGCTCTCTATAGCCTTGATATTGACTGCTGTCAAATTTCTATGTTACATTATTCACAACTGTCAAAGTAACCAAGGGGATTATTGAAGTTGTTATATTGTACATATTTCTTTTTTCTTAGTGCAAAATTGTATTGCTTTGCTGGTAACGTGTTCTCTATAGTTTTTTGATCCGGTTTACTTTCTAATGCCATTTTACCTTTGCGTAGTTCAATCCACTTTATTGCATTTATAAAGCCACTCGTATGAACCTTTCTGGTATTTTTACGACTAAATTCAATTTCTTCTTTTCGTTGAAACTGCTACTTGTTTGTTCATACTTATTATGTAACTCTATAATTTACATTCCGTTGTCATCTTCCATTGTTTTTCGTCACTGTTACTTTATCCTTCACATATCCACTGTTACTTTATACTTCTTACTTCTATTGTGGTTCAATTGTCTTATTTATTACGTCTCTTGATTCTTCTGAAAATCCATCGCATTTCTAGTCCTATGTCATGTAAAGACTGATTGCTGCCGGTATATTATCTCTAAACGTTCGTGCTCTATCCTGAAAATAAACAAATATATTTGTCTAGTATTGGTTCTTCCAAAATGAATATTTAATATCCAAGCGGCTGGAAAATATAATTCATCAATCGGAAAATCATTTTTTAATTTCAAGAGTGTCTATTGAATATATATATATATATATATATATATATATATATATATATATATATATATATATATGTACAACGACATAATGATGAGAAAGGTAAGGTTAATAGAAGAAATAATTTAAAAGTCAGTAACTGAGTCTTGCGTTCACGACATAAAGCTGCAACAAAAACTCCCACATCCATTGCTCATACCTTTAAAGATTTATTATTGTTTGCTGAAATATCTGAATTTATGATGAATGTAGCACATGTTTTCACAATGCATACATTCGCGTTGGTCTGATTGTATGCATTGAACCATGAAAGCTATTTTGTATTTTATATGTTGGATATATAAATGCTTATGTGAAAAACTACAGAAACAAGCTCAGTAACAAAAAGTTTAAACATAAATCCGGTTTAAAGGCACTGGATAAACGCAATAGACATAGAACACAAGAACATAAAATCACGAACAAGAACCATGGAAGAACAGCACAAACCTCTACAAACAGCACAGTGCATACACAGGGTGAGAAATCACGTGACTTCAACGGGGTTATCACATGTGTCACCACGGTTCAAAACCGATGTAAACAAACAAGAAATGAACAGTAATTCCAAAATTACTTTTTTTTCAAGGAAAGAAAGGAAAATATTTCATAGCTTATAAAAGACTGTGATATTTTTTGCTTCTACACGTATAAAACATTTTAGATTTGTTTATATTATATCGATGCAATCCTTGGCCAAAAATGCAACTCGAAGGAATTTTTTACATTTTTCTTAGTCATTTGTAATAGTTAGGAAAACAGAAATGCGTTAAAAAGTTAGTTTTGCTCATTACTCTCATAAAACGAATTGTTCGTTAAATGTTATATTAGTTTTTTTTAATAAATATCGAGTTTTCATGAAGTGCTGTTGTAAACGTGAATGTGATATGTGCTGTCGTTCACGTAAACCTCTTCTCGTCTTAATAAAGCTGACTATGTTAAGTCGGTATGCTTAACAAACTAATCATAACATGCTCAGCTTATTCAATTGTATGGTTTGTATTGCCCGCTCATTTGTGACGAGAGTGTGTACAACCTAAATCTTTTAGTCATGGTATGAATTTACACCAATTTGATCGATTTGAAAATGTTCAATTTATGTTGCCTGAAGGCCATCAAAGGGAGACTTCCAAATACTCAGTATCCTTCTGCATTTTCACCAAATGCTTACATAGATGGATAAATTAAATTGATGAAATAATAGATCAACTAAATTCACTTCAGCCAAACCCGTCTCATGTACATTCCAAAGTGAAAGAAATTCAACAGCCAAGAAACGACAAATAACAATAACATTTCAATGACAAAATTGCCATTCCTAAAGGTAAATCATAAAATTCCCCACGCTCCAGTTAAATCCCATGCTTCGAAAATGGTCAAAATATCTTTATCCATAAGAAAGCAGGAAATAATTAGAAGCACTGACAACGAATTCGACTACCACGAAAATGACCTTCCCTCGTAAGATGATAATTTGTATCTTGCATGGCCTTTGGTGTAAAACGGTTCATCCCAACCCGAGCCTTTTGTGTTATGCGGAAACAAGGTTACAAAGTTTTAACTTTTCAAATAATACCATATGACAATGTTTCCATTGTGCTGCAGACGACGGTCTTCAACAAAGGAGGCAAGTATGTAATAACAATAGAAGAGTAGATCATTACGGGTATTTTTTTATATGTAGCCACGAGCACGATAAGGATGTCCAGCGTGACCAAACATTTAAATCTACTTTTCTGTGGGGGGGGGGGGGGGGGGGGGTAGTTGTTAGCTTTAACGCCATAGAAGACACCTTAAATGGAATCACAAGCCTCGAGTTGTGATAATAAAGTTTCATAGTTTATTCAAATACATAAAGGTCATAGGCCCTTGAACATAATTCAATCAAATTCATAATATATATAATTAAATGCATTTCTATCAATCGATCGTAGGTCACGATATATATATTAATACACGTATACTTATCTTTACCACGTGGTACTTTCGAAACACAAATTATCATAGACGGTACACATAAAATATAATTTGCATAGTGCGGAAACAGTAGTTACAAATATCATTTAAATGAGTTATTTAACACCATTATAAATACAACAGGGACTCTAAAATAAAAAAGGTTTGAGGTAAACATTGCTAATTTCCTTTGAATAGTCTTATTGGTATTTGTTAAAATTCAACAAATTTGGTTGTATTTGGTCTATTTAAATTGTATTTATGTCTGTATTGTCTTCTTCAATAACTAAATAAAGTACATTCAAACAAGAAATGAAATTTAACTACTATTTCATGTCAAACTTGACTTTTCCTTTCATATTCAGATATAGGAGTAGGTTTGTGCCATCTACCGGCCTCAATTTCTAACTGTGTGACGAAAGTCTATGTCCCGTCAATGGTTTTCTAAATTTAACTATATCATCAGCACACAAAATGGTTGTAACATACAGTCTGCGAACAACACAAACGTTTTGGCTCTAGATGAAATAATGAATTCAGCAAACCATTTCTGTATATATACATTTTAGACTCTGTTTCAGTTCACATATAAATATATGTTAAAATCACCAACACTTTGAAATAACCATGAACTTAAAATCCTAGTGATTGTAATCTATCTATAATAACTTTGCCCATGATTAACAATTTTGGCAATTTTTCAAAATCTCTATTCGATTTTCTTTAAACAGTTTTAACATATTCAATATCATCACATTGTGAAATCTTAAACAAATAATTAATCTAATTTATAATCCTATACTTAGTAATGGTATTCTTTCAAGTTCTCTTCACACAAAATTGCTCTCAGCTTGGGTTCTAACACCAAGTATTTCTTTACAGAACTTTGAATAAACTCTTTCTCCCTTAATGATATCATGTAGACCCAAAACTTCACAACCATAATTTAAAGCAAGATATATTAATTTATCAAAGAAAGATAAATACTAGAATGCTGCTATACCAGAATATTTACTAGGTCTGAATTAAGCTTGTAAAAAGTCTTCATAGCTTGTCCTGACCAAGTGTCAAACGTTGTGCTAAATGACCCACAAGTGCTAAATACTATTCCTAGATAAGTTAATTTATTCACAATTTCTAGCTCAAGCCCTTGATACAAAAATAAATAAAAATAAAATAATTCGCCTAATGTTTCAGCCTTTTAAAAAAAAAATATTACCTTTGTTTTATTTGCATTTACACTCATATTTATGTGAGAAAAAAAAGTTATATCTATAACAGTAATCTTTAAACAACAACAGGTTAAATTATAACTCACTTTTAGATTCTGAATAAATAGAGTTCCCTAAATACGTTTCCTTTTTGAAAACAAACTACGCCTTTTTTAAAGTTTTGTCATTTGTGTACACATTTCCGATGGATAATGTATTAATGTATTCAAAGTTGTACGAAGGCCATGTCAAACAACATTAGTATATGATTATATTTATGTTCACAACAACACGACTTATGTAATATGCAAAAATACATCAAAGAAATTGTTATTGCATCCATTACATCCATTACTTAAAAGGGTTATTTTTTTTACATTATGAGCGCGACGTTTTGAATCATATCACTCAAAGGGTTTGTCTTATATCATGAAAAAGAAATAACTAGTTGATAATGAAGTCATATACAAATAAAATGGATCCAACCAGAAACATATGTAATCACTATTTCTTATATTCGATAGTTTAATGATTAATTGTACATTTAAACGTAGTTCAATAATTTCTTGACTGTTGACTTTCTTTTACCGGGGATGTACATTGAACGGAGTTGGCTGGAGTACATCTTGTCTTCCATTTGAATGTACTCATCACTGCATCAATTGAATTTATCCATCTTTTGTCAACATTTGGTGAACCATACGAGGGTTTGCTCCGTATCTTACAGAGGGACAATGGATAATTTGGACGTATCACCATGATGGACAACCTAGAACATAAATTTAACAATTTAAAATCTATCAAATGGATGGATATACATTTATTTCATGAAAGAAATATCATTTGGAATAAAAGTTCAATGTTGAATGCATTATCGTCACAATTGAGAGAGTAGTTCAAACTACTTATTAAATAAATTAAGCATGCTATGAGAAAAAATCACGTTAACAACAGCCTTTCGTGAATTATCGATATTCATTAAAAGAACTAAATAATTTTTTACAAACAATTCATTTAATGAATGAAATGAGTAAAATCAACATTTTAACACTTGTATAAGTTCTTAAATATTACTAATTACTACAAAAATGTATACAAACAAAGACTTACGGCGCACACAGCGTTGCATCGTTCTACAAAATCCCGTCGAATCGAAATTTTGGCCAAGGATTTCATCCATCATTAAATTACAAACAAATCCAAAATATTTCACACTTGTAGAAGCAGAAAATAGCATTGTCTTTTATAGGCTAAGAAATATTTTCTTATCTTTTCTCTCAAAAAAGTTATTTAGTCTAGAATTAACAGTCACTTTCTTGCTTGTTAACATCGATTTTGAACCGTGGTGACACATGTGAGAAACCCGTTAAAATCACGTGATTCCTCACCCTGATACATATTATATATGAAAAAAACTAGGTATGTTTATAAAGGATTGTTAGGTACCGCCTTGGAACGGTCAGTAAAATGTAAATTTACTGTGTGTTTAAACAAGTTAACGTGCACAAACCTTACTCTTATGCCAACAATCCTAAATACAGGGAAAACGTAAAAGTTAAATATTATCAAAGTATGCATTAACTTGAGGAAACTTTATAATTAAACAAACAATAATAATAAACTTATAGGTAAACCCCAAGTACTTTAATGATTAGAGATCCCAACTCTATCTGCAGACTGAGGAATAAAATTCAGAGCATCTAATGCAAAAACGATGCAGTCATTGTTTAAACTATGCGCATCACACACAGTCTGCCTTGTAAAATAAAGGGTTTAAAACTGGGTGATCATAGAGTTTCATACAAAAAGCATCATTGTACTGAAACTGGGAACAAATAAAAAAAAAACATTATTAAACAAACAAAAGCGACATATATTAGCTCATCTTTTCTTCCAAATGATTAGGCCACTCCTTTTTTATTTTTTGGTTTACAATTTTTTTTAGAAAAAATGTCAACCGGGTGGTCGAAAAAAAAAAAAAGGAAAAACACATTGAAAATTTATACCATTTACTTGACATTTTAAATTTTTAAACTGCTATTAATGCATGTTTTAATACACTCAAAGTTTCAAAGTTCTAATTAAACACACAGTTTAAATCTTACATACTGTGCATATAAAACATCAATGAAATTGTCTATAAAACTTCACTTTTTTATCAAAGACACATTGAATATCACTCAGCAAGACATTTTTTAGCTTTAAGGGTATGCTAAAGCAAAAGTGAATGCAGAACACTTAAAACTGACCAATATTAAATTGAAATTAAAGAGGAGGCGAATTTTACGCATTAAAATACACAAAAATTGCACTGTATTGAAACAATACACTACATTTTCTAAACATTGTTTCAGTTATTTCAATATTGGAAAATGTCAATAAAGTGAAATAATTACCAATTTTGTAAATAAGGAAATAACATTTTATGAAGACATTTGAGCTTTAATATTGTGAAAACATTTCCTGAAAAACTAAAAACCAAACTAGACCTAGATTTGAGTTTTAAAAACCCTTACCATGCGGGGTCCTAGTTGTGTGTAACCCGATCCATGCTAAGTCCGGATATTTTCGGACCGGGATATTTACCATGGGATGTTCACCAATTCCATTTCAAATTCAAATCTTGCAGCAAATTACCACATCAGTATATAAAAATCACATAGCAAAATAATAAATCTAGCATGTGACTTAACTTTATGTACCAATGATATCAAACAGACAGAAAAATCCATAATTATGTATCGGATATTTTCATCTTCTCCCAACTCCGACATTTTGTGTATACATGAGTTCACAGGGCGTCTATACTTCATGCTTGTTTATTTTTCATTTTAAAGAGTATTCCTTGGTTACAACAACAAATCTCATTTATAGTGAAATATCTAGTTCATTACAAATTGAAATGGACTTACTCAAAATAGTTTTCCGTGTTGTTTTATCTAAATGTTTTGCACACAACTCCCGGCATCAGTAAATGTCATTGACACATGTGTTCAACTCGTTAATTGTTTTTTTCTACCTGGTACAGTCTATTATTAGCCCAAACATGAATAAACATGTTATCTAGAATAAACACAAGCTTAACATTTACTCAATGACAAGGATTCCCAAACCATTCTGTGCTTTAAATCCATAAACACCACCGACCGAACTTGTGAAACTAGGTCACCGGTGTCAACTTAGAAAATTTACTTTCGATTTCACCACTCACACTAAGTGCACTGTTATTTGATATTTAACCATAAAATGTTATAAAATGTTTTTCTCACACATAATTTACAGATATTTGTGTCTACTAATTCGATGGCAGCCGCTGACACTATTATTTTTTATCTATAAACAACATTTTTTTCATGACCTAAATTGGCGGGGAAAACAACAATCACGTGACAGCTATTGTTTGTGTCGGCTGTTAAATTTGCCAATGTTTATTGCTTTTGTTATTTTAACAACTCCTGCATATTTTAATTAATTATATCATACAAAGAATGACTGCTATCGTCAATTCCGCCATTGCCAACGGGGCTGCCATAACAGTTGACTGGCTGTCATGCTATCACTATAAATTGGCGAAAACGGCTACGGAACAACAAATCAGTATCAAATTTACTGCATTCGTACTCTTATCTATTCGATTTCTTTCGTTTCGCACCCAAATCAATACGGTCGGGAAAATTATTTTGAAAAAAAGTGAATTTTTTTTTTATTTTTTTTTGTACTTTTCGGAAAATTAGACCCGCCGGTTTTGTAAACCAATTTATATAAAAGTAGTGGCCTTACCTATGTAAAATATTTGAAGAAAATGACGTTGCATGCCAAAACACTTCGAGTCAGCCAAAGAAGGTTTTAAAGATAACATGAATTTGCAAAATTGTCATTAAACCAAAGGACTGAAAGCTTAATTATGTAAGGATGTAAGGAGGGTATATTAAGCCCTATATTTTGTTTCAGGAATTCTTCATTTTCAAAAACTAGAAGGCAAGTTCTCTTCAAAGTATTGCCTTTATATCATCGGTTTAAATAAAATCTAAGTAATTCATTGAGTCTATTTGCCCAACTACCTGCCGGAAATATGTTAATTTTTAAGAATTTTCTTTCAAACATCACCAAAACAACTTTAACGTAGGCTACGTAACGTACAGTCGCCATGACGATGTAGAGTCTGGCCTGTAATTGACAAACGTGATGACTGTCAGTTTGAAACATGCGTGTTAAATGTTTGGTTTGAGTTTGTATATTTTGTAAATATGAGAAGAAAGTATACAGAAATGTTTTGAATCCATTCTTTCCAAAGAGTTTGTAGGGTATGTGTCATTGATTACGTGGTAGTGTAAGTAATAATCATAAAAACATTTCAAAATAAAACACTAGAAAAATAACCTTCAGCTGCATAGATTTGAACGTTACCCACTTAACTACATATTGCTATTGCAGTCACCCCTTAGTAATTAACAGTTAGATAACATGAAGTAAATTCGTAATAAATAAGAATGGCGAAGACTGAGCGTAGCATTCAATGTCATTGCCTTAAAATGTAGGTTATATTCTAAATAAAATAGTATTTGTTTACGGTTAGTAATTCTTGAATGATAACCATAAACAATCCCGTATTTTACAAATTAGTGTATGATACATTTTGATTTTCACAGCCTGCTGGTCAAACTCGGGTCATTATCGGACTACACTGACCAACTTATTCATGTTCTGTTTTAAAAATATAAAAACGTTTTCATTATTTCTATATATTAACTTGGCTAACAGCTATTTCTCGGATACTTACATGTAAAATTCCGCTGACTTTTCCTATGTGGTAAAATTTATTGATAATAAAGGGAATCTTTCCCGATATTAAGAGAGTCAGACATTCTTATAAAGTATAGTGATGGAATAAGTCACTACATTCTTGCCAATATAATAAAACAATGAAAGACTTTTAACAATCATATAAAATTAGCTGTCACTGTACATATGTGTTTGCTAAAAAGCGGTTATAACGCTATTAAAAATATATCAATGAATGATCGTTGTTTGTTCAGGAAATCTGAACAAATGAAAAGAAGTGGTGTCATCATGAACTATATAAATGAGACCCTATAAACAAACTTCTTATAGCATGATAATTTGTTTTTGTTTGTTTGTGTTTTAATGTTGTGTTATGTGCTTATTGTTGCATGTTGTATTGTATTGTATGGTGATCCTTGATGATTGTTGTATTGTGTGTTTCTTGTTGATTGATTTATTGTGTGTTTTTTATTGTGTATTGTATCTTGTGTTTGTTGTTATATTGTATGTTTCTCTTGTGTTCAATTAGCTGCGTCTGTTTAATGTTTTGTATTGTGTGTTTCTTTTAGCTTGTTGTATTGTTCGTTTCTTGTTGATTGTTGTATTGTTCTTTCTTGTTGATTGTTGTATTGTTTGTTTCTTGTTGTATTGTTCGTTTCTTGTTGATTGTTGTATTGTTTGTTTCTTGTTGCTTTTGTATTGTTTGTTTCTTTTAGCTTGTTGTATTGTTTGTTTCTTGTTGCTTTTGTATTGTCTGTTTCTTTTAGCTTGTTGTATTGTTTGTTTCTTGTTGATTGTTGTATTGTTTGTTTCTTTTAGCTTGTTGTATTGTTTGTTTCTTGTTGATTGTTGTATTGTTTGTTTCTTGTATTGTTTGTTTCTTGTTGCTTGTTGTAATGTCTGTTTCTTTTAGCTTGTTGTATTGTTCGTTTCTTGTTGATTGTTGTATTGTTTGTTTCTTGTTGCTTTTGTATTGTTTGTTTCTTGTTGCTTGTTGTATTGTTTGTTTCTTGTTGTATTGTTTGTTTCTTGTTGCTTTTGTATTGTTTGTTTCTTGTTGTATTGTTTGTTTCTTGTTGCTTGTTGTATTGTTTGTTTCTTGTTGTATTGTTTGTTTCTTGTTGCTTTTGTATTGTTTGTTTCTTGTTGTATTGTTTGTTTCTTGTTGCTTGTTGTATTGTGTGTTCTTGTAGCATTTATTGTTATTGTTGTATTGTGTATGTTTTGGTGATAATCTTTAAATGTGCAATGTTGAATTTTGGTTCATTAAAAAGACGAATGTCATCAGATCGTGCCTATTGTAGCCATTTTAATATTACAATAATTCCTTTTCTGAACAAACACTGAGCGGTATTATCTCGTTGATTTTATTGTTAAGAAGAGAAACGACATTATCGTACAATTGAAAAAGAGTGCTTATTGTAAAAAAAACGTGTACATGCGTTAAACTGAAAAAAAATCATTTAAATACCAGTGCAATAAAAAAATTAGCTTAAAATTAACAACCTTCCAAGCAGTTAATGATATTGTAATTCCGATACTGTAGGGCTAAGTATCGGTTCTTGTATCAAATCGAATACCGGTTTCAGACGTTCGGTTGATATATTGTATCTATCAACATATCGACCAAATAAAATCTTGAAAAACATCTGTTTCCTTCATCTATTTTGTATCATTTTCATCCATCGCGCCACCATTTTGGTTTTCCAAAATAGTGTGCCATACCGATACATTCTAGTACCGTACTGATGGCTGTGTTGTCACTCAACAGGTTCGTGTTTATAACTGAAAGTTTAGAATGTGCGTAAACTTCAGAACTTTATAAAAAACAATCTTGAAACTATAAAACTATTGCATTTGAAACACAAAAGCAATTGTTTTGTTTTTTACTTTGTAAGAATTTTTGAGAATATGTCTAACTTTACTTAACATGGTGTGTATTAAATTACTGAAGGTTGTGACAAACAATATTACAAGGTCAATGCATTCATTTTGCGATTACTCTAGATAAAAATATCAATTAAGTGGGACAAGCATTTTTAATTGTATCGCTTGTCATTTAGCATTGTACGACTTCTAGATCGTACATCTCACTTAAAGATGCAAAGACAGGGAAGCTCTATGTGTCGGTTAAAGAAAATTGAATGTAGGCATCGAACAATATTATTTAAATATAGTCACATACATCCATATGCGTATTATTATTTCGGTCACCAAAATAGGTGGCTGTGAATGAAATTAGACTTTATAAAGAACAACCAAAATCGAATCAATTGCTTCAGTTTTGGAATTCAAACAAATATAAACTTCTCAATTACGCAAAATTAGCTTCAAAGTACTTTGTTGTCCAAGGAACTTCAGTTACTTCTGAGCGTGTGTTCTCAACATCAGAAGACATTCTCACGAACAGATCATGTTTTGATCAAGAGGCTTTGGATGCCAAGAAAAAATGCAACCAATGGCACTGAATGGCCCTAATGTGATCGCATGTTCCGTTTTTATTCGCCTGTGTTGCGTAATATCATAATATGCGAACAAAGGTCAAGCTGTTAATAGTAACCATGTGTGAAAAATATCGTACCATATATCAGATATCGGTCATTTTTGACTATTTTCAGTATTGTTATTATTGTTATTATTAGTATGATTCTTCTTCATCTTCTTATTATTATTTTTGTTATACTTATTATTATTATTATAAATATTTTTTTTTATTATTATTATTATTATTATTATTATTATTATATCATTATTGTCGTTGTAATTGTCATTATTATTGTCATTATATTTATTATAATCAACATTATTATTTTTATTATTATTATTATATGTGACCAGTCACGGGATTTTTTGCCCGAAACCACTTTTTGGGCGAAAATGAGATATGAGTAATTTCTGACAGTCCTATTCTTTAGGATAAAAGAACTGAAGAGAAAATTCAAAAATTCCTATTTTTAACGAAATAATGACAAAAACTAGAAGGGCACTTGTTTAAGAAACAGCTGGAAATTCGGTGAAGTTCAAGAATTTATTGAAACATTTGTATTCACAGATGCACTAAATATGCATTACTACTATATACACAATTCCCACATTATAACGACAACAACATGTTTTCAAAACTATTCTCAATTATTATTGATAAAATAAATTAAAATTAATTGGTAACCATGGCAACCATTATTGAACAAGAGATGTTTGTCAAACATTATGCCCCCCCCCCCCCCCCTGAGCGCCATGTTGTCAGGATTATATGGACAATTGAATGAAATATGCATGGACCGAAATGACAGCTGATTTGTTGCTGTTTTAAGATTATGACCATTAAAGTGTGAGGATAAAGTGTGTTATGACCGTCATGACCTTTGACTCTATGAACTCAAAATCCAGAGTCATCAGCTGGTCACCAGAAACCTAAATGTCAAGTTTGAGGGCCATGGGTGCAGGCATTGTCAAGTTATCACAAGACAAGTTTTTTTCGTTCAAGGTCACTGTGACCCTGACCTTTATCCCGATGACCCCTTGAATCATAAGGGGTCATCTACAAGTCAGATGCAACTCCAAGTCAAGTTTGAAGGCCATGGGTTCAGGCATTGTTGAGTTATCACTCGGACAACCTTTTACCATTCAAGATCACTGTGACCTTGACCTTTGGCTCTTTGAATCCTAAAATCAATAAGGGTGATCTACTGGTCAGGCTTAACATCCATGTCAAGTTTAATGATCATAGGTTCAGGCATTGTTGAGATATCAGTGGGGGAAGATTTGTTAACTTTTTTTGCGTTAAAGGTTACTGTGATATTGGCATGATGACCACCAAAGTCGATAAGGGTCATCTACTGGGCAGGCCCAACCTTCATGTCAAGTTTGATGGCCATAGGTCCAAGAATTGTCGAGTTTGCTTTCAAGGTCACTGTGACCCTGACCTTTGACCCCTAAAATCAATAGGGTCATCTACTGGTCAGGCCCAGCCTCCATGTCAAGTTTGATGACCATAGGTCCAAGAATTGTCGAGTTTGCTTTCAAGGTCACTGTGACCTTGACCTTTGACCCCTAAAATCAATAGGGGTCATCTTCTGATCAGGCCCAACCTCCATGTCAAGTTTGAGGGACATTGGTGCAGGCATTGTTGAGTTATCAATTGGACAACCTTTTATCATTCAAGGTCACTGTGACCTTGACCTTTGGCCCAATGACCCCTAAAATTAAAAGGGACAATCTTCTGGCCAGGCTCAACCTCCATATCAAGTTTGAGGGCCATGGGTGCAGCCATTGTCAAGTTATCACTCGGAAAACCTTTTACCATTCCAGGTCACTGTGACCTTGACCTTTGGCCCAATGACCCCTTAAATCAATAGGGACCATCTTCTGGCCAGGCCCAACCTCCATGTCAAGTTTGAGGGCCATGGGTGCAGGCATTGTCAAGTTATCACTCGGACCTTTTATCATTCCAGGTCACTGTGACCTTGACCTTTGGCCAGATGACCCCCAAAAACCATAGGGGTCATCTCCTGGTCAGGCCAATTCTCCAAGTCCAGTTTGAGGGCCATGGGTGCAGGCATTGTTGAGTTATCAATCGAACAACCTTTTACCATTCATGGTCACTGTGACCTTAAACTTTGGCCCAATGACCCCAAAAAACAATAGGGGTCATCTACTGGTCAGGCCCAACCTCCAAGTCAAGTTTGAGGGCCATGGGTGCAGGCATTGTTGAGTTATCACTCGAACAACCTTTTACCATTCAAGGTCACTGTGACCTTGACCTTTGACCCATTGAGCCCAAAAAACAATAGGGGTCAGCTACTGGTCAGGTCCAACCTCCAAGTCATGTTTGAGGGCCATGGGTGTAGGCATTGTCACGTTATCACTCGGACAACTTTTTACCATTCAAGGTCACTGTGACCTTGACCTTTGGCCTGATGACCCCCCAAAACAATAGGGGTCATCTACTGGTCAGGCCCAACCTCCATGTCAAGTTTGAGGGCCATGGGCGCAGGCATTGTTGAGTTATCACTCGGACAAGCTTTAAAATTATTTTACCATTAAAGGTCACTGTGACCTTGACCTTTGATCCGATGACCCCCAAAATCAATAGGGGTCTCTACTGGTCAGGCCCAACCTTCATGTGAAATTTGATGACCATACGTCCAGGAATTGTTCAGTTATCACTCAGAAAAGCTTTGGTCTACCGACGGACCGACATGCCTGTGCAAAGCAATATACCCCTCTTCTTGGAAGGGGGGCATAAAAAAGGCATTTTGGGGTTAAATTTGCATGTAAATATACAATAAATGTCATCTGAAGCATTCAGTAATAATTGATTTGTTAATTGATATCCTCAAACCTTATTGTACCTGGTGTATGTATTTGACAAATGTCAGAATAAATAAAAACTGTTCACCAAGTACCGTAGTTTATTGGAAATTTTTCACAATAAATTTAAATTAGGTTGTAACTTGCACCTTATACAAACCAATGTATATCTGGAGGTTAAAGGATGTAACCACTGAAATTTACTATACTTTATCTTATTTGAATGGTCTTTAAGGGTTTGTTTTTATCCTGGTTACCATGGCAACAGGCACAAACATGATTATAATCACACCAACTTTACCAATTTACCTCAAATGTGATCATTGTATAGTTATTCATTGCTCATAAAATATGAAATGGTGGTTAATATACTCTTAATTTAATAAACATAACAATACTGCATAATTTACACTATTGTATAAAAAGATCAGTTAATAAATGGGCACATTTACAAAATGAAAACAATTAATTTAACATACTAACTACTTAGCATGTACACATCATTATGTAGTTTCAATAAGTGCAATTGGTCACATAGTACATGACAAATGGTATTCTTGATGCTTATTTATAGGGTAAAAGTTAAAGCTAAAATGTTTATAGGGTTCAGGAAGGTTTTAAAAATGAAGATATTGAAGAAAAACTGAAAGGTTGCTAAGGTACAGACTGTGAAGTAACTAATTTTGACAAACAATATTATAAATGTCTTTAACTCAAGAATTTATAGGCTTCAACTGCCAGCTTTTTTAAGTTTGTATTAATAATAAATAATCATATAGTGGTCTCCATTATGGCAGAAGAGTTTTACAAACAAAAGAATGGGTGCAGCACCCTTCCATCACTCATTTGCTAAAACCACAGTTTATCACTCGAAATCACTGGTAGCCTTATTTCACATAAACATGCTTCTATTGAATAAATAATTGTCAATAAAAATTGATACACGTTTTCATCAGCTCAGTAACGGATCATTCTCAAATCTTAGATTTAGTTTATAAAGATCACATATCAGTATACTGAACAGTTTTTTTTTCAGTTATTTAAGAGATCAGAGCCTTTTTGCATCAAGTCCTTTTAGTTGGATGCGTTCAGGGTACTCTCCATGGAAAAGCCATTGTTGTAGGCTTGTCAATTTTAACTTCAATCTCACTGTCCTTGACATGCTCTCTCATGAATTCACTCACTGGGTTGTCAGCTGAAGTTCTGCAAAATGATGTTCATATGTACAATACTTAGTGTTTGGAATAAATTATGCAAATTAACTTGAACATCAAAACTCACATCTGAATATGTGGAAATAATGACTAAAATTATTTTTGACTTCTGTTCATAGAATTACATAACAGGCAGTGATACTGTCTGTAATACTTTTGTTATACCTGAAGTGATGATATTTCCTCAAGTTTGGAATGGACTTCAGGGGTCTCTTGGTGTACTCCAACCGGTCAAAGAATATAACCAGTTTGCCAAGGTCATCAATCCACAAAGAATGTGTGCTGCCTCCATTTGGTCTAAATAAATAAACATGTTGTTTATATTATGATATAATACCTATTGTTTTAACACAAGCTTTCTTTTAGTTTTACATAATAAGGTATTATAACCAACTTAAGTGTTTAAATAAAGTACCAAACTTCAATATTTTCATATATGCAAAATCCTTTAATATGGCTTTAAATCAACATTTAAAGCACCAAAATTAAAAAAAAAAACACAAAAAGAAAACAACATTCTTACAACTTACCTTCCACAGACCAAATCTCAGACAGGACTGAACTTTATTTCACTTGCTTCCATTTAAGTAAATGCCATTTCTCTATGTAGCCCCTTCAGAATACATCAGACCCTTAAACATAGAATTACATACAATTTATTGAACTGAATGCCTTTAATCCATGATATTTAGAGAAGTAAGTGAACAGATTTAAGCCAGAACTATTTCTATAAGACTAATGAGAATTCTGATTACTTGTATTGAAAAAATAATAAAAGTTACATTGTCTTGTTATTTTAATATTCTCATGTGTCAATATGCAGTGCATAAGTGATGTACTTCAACCCTGTTTTTGTAAATCATACCCAATGACTGCATTGTTTTTACTCTGCCCAACACAGTTGTCAACGTGCAGGTATGCAGATTCTTCTCCATATGGATGATGTTGAAAATGAGGTACCACAACATTGGCCAAATAATAGCTAAACCCTTATCACTGAGATAAATATCTGAGAACCTGAAAAAAACAACTTTGAAATAGAAAAGCTATTATTTTATGTTCAAGTAAGAATTTTGAATTAAGGTGATATACAATATTTTAACAAGGGCGCTGCTGAGCATGTGTGAGCGCTTTTCTGTTTTTTCAGTGAATCTACAAAATATATAGGTTTTCCATTAACCCTATAATAATTTAGTCAGATGGCAAAACTGTATTGACCACTTAATCTATAAATAAAATTTACCATATGATTTACAGACACTTCAAAGCAGGGCCCTCTTGCTGTGCCTAGTATGGGTAGAATACCTGCTCTGCATAGTCAAAGCTGTAATGGGTTGTTGTTCTATGTACAGCAGGTGCTTGACCTGAAATTTCACATTAGAGCATGATGTTCTAAAAATATGTATTTACAGAAATACAAATCTTTAACTGTTTATAGTTGGGGTGATGCCCTGGCAGATCAACATGTACACAATATTGCATGCCAAAGAAAGTTCCTGGCAGTCTGAATGTCATGCATACTCAAAAAGCAGTTCTATAATTATATAAAAACATTTCCCCCAATTGCATCCGTCTATTATTTTCATAATCATCATGATCATCTCCATCATTATAGAAATATTATATATATATAATATAATATTTCAATTTACCTGAACCTCATGAGATGGTTTGTTATGCACATAAATTAACATTGCTAAAAAAAGTTCATCTACAAATTTAAATTCATCTTCAACATTGCTAAAAAGACAGTTGAACTGCAACTCAAAATTAATTCGTAAAATCCATCAATAATTGTATTGATAGTTGGCTGCGGTGAGATGATGAAAAATTGCTTATTTCCTTTTTCAGTCATCATAAGTATGCAAAAAGAAAATATTTGCTGGATTTTGTTTCTGTTTACATTTTCAATGTCAGACTGTCAAATTTCACTTCCGCTTTCTTTTCCTTCGATTAATTTCCTTCCATTTGACCGAATTTAGAATACATTGTATTAAATTAAAGATGTACACATTCGTAAAATTATATGCTTAAACAATGAAAACAATTCTACTTACCTACAAATTCCTAATTTGATGTAAATGTCTTTGGTTCAGCTCGACCTACATCCTCTAATTTAGGTTAAAAAATAGCGCATGACAACTACGGGAGATAACACCGAAAGTAATAAACAATACGAAAGAAAGTGGTTAAAAAACACTATTTCTATGAACATTACATTTTAAAGAATATATTTGACTGAACAATCTAGGGTGACAAAATGTTTAATGGTTCTTTTTACGATAAATACTTCGTTTCTTTATTATTCTTTACGCTTCAACTTTGCGCACGTTTTTCTCGAAATCGAGGCTATCGGTTTCGGGCCAAAAGTCTCATGACGCGTCACATATTATCATTATTATTATTTATTTTTGTGTTATCATTGCGATTTTTTTTGCTTTGGTCCGCCTTTTACAAAAAAAGAATAGCAGCCATATCTTTGCATTTCGTGTCTGTTTAATGAATTTAAAACATTCCAATTGCAACTGTTTCTAAATTAGATTTCAAGAAATAGAACATTTGCCAGCCACTCTTGATCTATTATGAACACAATTTGTCTCATTTCTTTTAGAGCATCTGTCGTTTAATCGATCAAAAGCTTATTAAGGATTTTAAGTTGGGACGATACATAAGTGTTTCGTATTTTTAGGGATCAGTACTCATTTCTATACAAAACAACAGACTGAGTGGATTGTACACGTTATTGACAGAAGTGTAAATCAAAATAATATACAAGAAAAAGGTTGATGCATAACATCAAGTCGCCGCAATGAAATTAGAAGAAAAACGTGCATGTAGATAACCAAAATTGGTTTTTATTTTAATGATATATTTTGTTTTATGTTGGGTGTACATATGCTCGAAGGACATTATGGTTAATAATATTGTTCCAATAGTTTAAGCCCGGACAATGTACAATGCATTGAAACTTATTAATTGAAGTACCACATAGTTTACAATTTATTTAAATTTAGCAGTTATTTCGTATTTTTCCATTAAAAAAAGATAACTGGGTATGTCTATCTAATATATTTCATTCCTTATGTGTGATTGGCTAGTCGATGTTATGACGTGATATTACCAAGTTAGGTGTATAGCTTGAATATACCACTCGATTGAATTAAGCCTTCAAAGTACAGTGGATACAACACTAGATTGCAATTTGGCGACACGGGTTCGAACCCGGAATCCGACACATTTTTTTTACATGTTGGTACTTTTTTACAATTATGATATCAAAGCGTAACACATTATATTTAAAAATTGTCCTGAGATTCGTTATATATTAAAACTTGTTTTGGTGCGAATCTGGTATATATTCCCTTTAAATATGTTAAAGCTGTTTTAAGAAAATCGTATATATATTTAAAAAGATTGCCAAATTGTTAGTCATTGGCAAAAGTTATATATATATATATATATATATATATATATATATATATATATATATATATATATATATATATATATATATATATATATATATATATATATATATATTACAATCACAAGGATTTTATGATGCATGGTTATTTCAAAGTGTTGGTGCTTTTAATATATATTTAAAGTGAACTGAAACAGAGACTAAAATGTATATGTACAAAAAATGTTTGCTGAATTTATTAATTCAGCTACAGCCAAAACGTTTGTTTTGTTCACAGACTGTATGTTACAACCACTTTTGTGTGGTGTTAATATAGTTAAATTTAAGAAAGCATTGACGAGACATGAACTTTCGTCACACAGGTAAGAAATTGAGGCCGGTAGATGGCACACACCTAAACCTTTATCTGAATTTGAAAGGAAAAGTCAAGTTTGCCATAAAATAGTAGATGAGTTTCATTTCTTGTTTAATGTACTTTATTTAGTTATTGGAGAAGACAATACAGTGCATACATAAAAACTACTTAAATATACCAAATATAACCAAATTGTTGAACTTTTACAAATACCAATAAAACTATTCAAAGGAAATTAGCAATGTTTATCAAAAAACCTTTTAATCTAGAGTCCCTGTTGTACTTATAATGATGTTAGATAACTCATTTAAATGATATTTGTAACCACTGTCACATCACTATGGTTAAATTATATTGTATTTGTACTTTCTATGTTTAATTTGTGTTTCGAAAGTACCTTGTAATAATAAGTATACGTGTATTAATATATATCGTGACCTATGATCGATTGATAGAAGTGCATTTAATTATATATATTATGAATTTCATTGGTGTATGTTCATGTGCCTAAGGCCTTTATGCATTTGAATAAACTATGAAACTTTATTATCAAAACTCGAGGCTTGTGATTCCACTTAAGGTCTCCGGTTGATGATATTTTTTTCTATGGCGTTAAAGCTATCATTTTTTCTCTCTCCCTACCCCCCTCCGATAAGTAGATAATATTTGGGCACGCTGGACATCCTTATCGTGCTCATGGCTACATAACCTTTTGATAAAATCTACAAAAAAAAGTGTTTTCTACAACAATTTTCCCACAAATTTAAAATTTTAGATATGCAAGAAAAAAATATCAATCATGTGTTTCCATTAAGGATCGAAAAATCCGATGCTCGGGCACGCTGCGTGGCCGGTAACTCGGCAAGCCTCGTTACTGGCTTACGCGCGAGCCCTCGGGTCGGATTTGTTAATTAATTGTTATTGCTATTTGTCGTTTATTGGGTGTTGAATTTTTTTAACTGTGAAACGTACATGAGACGGTATTGGCTGAAGTGAATTTTGCCTTCCATTTTATTGTATCTATTACTTCATCCATTTAATGTATCCATCTATGTAAACATTTGGTGAAACTGCAGAGGAATACTGAATATTTGGAAGTTTCAAATCGATCAAACTGGAGTTAATTCATACCATGAATAAGAGCTTTAGGTTGTATAAATTATCGTCACAAATGAGAGGGCAATACAAACCATAAAATAGAAAAAAACTGAGTATGTCATGATAAGTTTGTTAAGGATTCCATCGTTAAAATACAAGTAAATCCAAAATATTTCACACTTGTAGAAACAGAAAATAGTATTGTCTTTTATAGGCTAAGTAATATTTTTCCATCTTTTCTCTTAAAAAAGTTATTTAGAAATAACTGTCACTTTCTTGCTTGTTTACATCAGTTTTAACCGTGGTGACACATGTGAGAACCCCGTTGAAGTCACGTGATTCCTCACCCTGTGTACAGATGTCAAAATTTTCAGCTCTCGCAGTAAACTTATGACAGAAAAACTTCTAAAACAAGGTTTCAGATATCATAAATTAAGGAAACCTTTCTCAAAATTTGTTAATGGTCATTATATTATTATATCAAAGTACAATAAAAGTCTTAAATTGCAGATTGCTTATAGTATTGCTCATCCCGATTTTTATGGTGTTGTTTTAACGAAATATCGTCAAAATAAACTGTTTCCTACAGGTTGATGGGCAGATAGACTCAATGAATTGCTTGGATTTTATTTAAACCGTGGACATAACGGCAATACTTGAAGAGTACTGGCCTTCTAGTTTTTTCAAGATGACTTCCTCAGGCAAAATATATTTAAGGTTGAATATGGAGTCCTTACATAACTAATCCTTCTGTCTTTTGATTTTATGAAAGATTTGCAGATTCAAATTATCTTTAAAACCGTTTTTGACTGGCTAGAAATGTTCCGACATGTGATGTATCTTTCTTTAAGGCCCGGTCACACCGCCCGAACTTTGTTGGAGCGTTCCTTGAACGGTAGGGAGAGGGGACCGAATTTTAACAACGCTCGTCACCGCGCACAAAATGGGGAAAAATCCAAAACACGGGCGTTGCCTTAGTGGTGCACCGCTGAAGCCGGCTTTGCTATAGCGTTGGCTTAACGGTAGCGAGCGTTGGTTTAGCGGTGACGCGAGCGTTGATAGAGCGGCGTTCTGCGCATGCGGGCGTTGGCTCGGCGGGGGTTTAAAGTTGGTTTAGCGGCATACCGCTTTTGACTACGGAGCTGAACGGATCGCCTTGATAGAAGTTCTGATAGATTTTGATAAAAGTCGATAGTTGTAGTTCATCATGCCACGTGGACAAAAGAAGAGGAAGGCTGGAGAAGGAAAGGCAGCAGCAAAGGACTAGTGCACCAATCATAGCAAGTCTCTCAGCATTCATTGTAAGTTACAGTTTTACTGTAACTTAGAGCAAATTCGATGTAAATGAGGTCTGCACTCAACGGCAGCTCGATTCCAAATGGACTCCTGGTCCATTTCTCCCCGTATATATAGCCAAATTCTGGTCCCGCTTCGACAATTCCATACCAACGCCAAACCAAAGTTCATCACCGCAATGGATTGCTGCCTTAACGTCCGACACCGTTCCAGCAATCCCGTGTCCGCTCGTAAAACGCTTCCAGCCGCTCCACCAAAGTTTGTGCAACGTTTAATCACCGCCCGGGCAAAGCTGGCGAAGCAGCGGTGGTCCAGCGTTCAAGAATTCTGCGTTGGCCTAGCGGACCCAAGCGTCCACGAACTAGCGGTGCCACACTTTGACTGGGCGTTGTTGGAGCGGTGGTGAACTCTGCCGGAGCGGAAAAGTGCCCGCTCCTCACCGCTCGCAATATTTTGTGCAGCTCAAAACTTTCGGAGCGGTAGGAGGGACCATAAGCGGTGGCCGAGCGTATACGGCGTTGCCTTAACGGGGGCCAACTTCTGGTGAACGGTAACGAGCGGTGATGATTTTTTTTCACCGCTCCAGGAACGCTCCAGCAAAGTTCTTGCGGTGTGACCGGGCCTTTATTCAAATATTTAACATAGGTAATCATTTGGAAGAAAAGTTTAGCTAATACATGTCGTTTTTATTTTAATATTGTTCTCTTTATCTGTTCCCAGTTTTAGAAAAATGATGCTTTTTATTATGAAACTCTATGATCACAGTCTTTATCTTTTCTAACGCAGATTGTGTATGATAGTTTCAAACAATAACTGCACCGGATCTTTGAATTGTGTTTGCATTAGGTACTCTGAATTGTATGCAGAGTTTGTCTGCAGATAGAGTTGGGATCCCTTATCATTTAAGTACTTGGGTTGTACCTATTACAGTAAAACTTCGATCGCTCGAGGTCGTCGGGGACCGAGACTAAACCTCAAGAGAACCGAAGTTTCGAACGACTCGATATTCAATTCTCCAGTCAGTTATGCAATATCTTTCAGTGTATTTTAAGTTTGAAGTCGTCTGTTTACTAAGACATCGATTATGTGTTGCGTTGTGGAAATCGCTCATATGTTCAAAGACTGTCGTATACTATATGTATACTAAATATAAAATTTAAAAAAATATCAATAAATAAATAAATAAATATTTATTTTTTATCAAAATTGCCATATTGCATAGCAAAGCGACAATAAGGAATTCTTGTCAGAGATTCCGATGTTGGATTCATATCTTTATTACTCATTAACATTCCTCATAATGAACATCTCGTCATTAACTTCTCATAATTATTTTCTAAAATGCCCATATCAAATTATCGGTCATACGTTAACAGTGTTAAACGGTTTTTCACACCTTATCAAATTGGCTTTCAACTTATCAAATTGCCTTTCAACTGAACTGTCTTTGCAATTTCTACAACTTGCGAAAATATTAATACCTATTGTTTACCAATACCCAATTGTTTGTATATTGTGGAACACGCGTTTGGGAAGAAGTATGAAATTATGCCTCGAGGGAGCCATAAGGTTTTGTGCATGATTTGTGTACTTAGGACCAAGTATATTGCTCGACTCCTCGACATAATTAGGTTTCGATGCAGCGTAGGTATAGGATATATGAAAATAGAATGAAAAAAGTTCGGGACCAGGCTCTAACCTCGAGGTTCCAGTTCTCGAACGAGCGTTTGTTCAAACGACCGCAGTTTTACTGTATTTCATTATTACTTGTTTTATTATTAAGTTTTCTCAGGCTAATACATACATTGATAGGATTTACCTTTTACATTTTTACTTTTTCAAGGAATGTTGGGATAAGACAGAGATTTGCGCACGTAAACTGGTTTAAACCTTCAAAAGATTTACATTTAACTGACCGTTCCAATGCGGTATCTAAAATCCTTGATAAATTTAACTAGTTTTTTTTATATAGTATATATGCACTGTGTTATTTGTGTAGTTTTGTGCTGTTGTTCCATGTTTTTTGTTTGTGATTTTTTGCTGTTGTGATCTTCGCCTTGTGCGTTTACCCTGTTCCATTAAACGAGGTTTATGTTTATTCTTTTGGCTACTGAGCGTGTTTCTGAAGTTATTGGCATACATATTGAGAAAAAAACGTATTTGAAAAAAATCACTATACAATTAGGTTAAAGTCGTCATACGTGTATGAGTAATGCTCAATTTTGATTGCATAAATAAAAAAATATTGCTGTTAGAAGTTACTTTGAATCTTGGTTATACCATTCTCAGTATTGTTTCTCAATGAACTATAGTTAAAAAGTATCCTTGTAGAGCAAAACCATTTCTTCATGAAACTTGCATTTTTTTATGTTTTAAATTCACTTGAACGTCAATTTTGACAGGGAAATTCAATTGTAAAATTTCTGCGAAAAGACCGAGCACATTTTCCTAAACAATCAACTGTTGGAAACAACCTTTGCGACATCAACTGTTTGCATGATAATCTGAATTTTAAAATATATCGGGTAATTTCAAGTTGCAAATAGAAAATACATTTACCAAACCAAACACCGTTATAGTTAATATATGAAACACAACAGTAACCCCGACATGTGACATCAACATAGTTTTAAACTTCTAAGCTTTGTTCTCATTTTGTGTCTATTTATTGTAATGTGCATATATATATATATATATATATATATATATATATATATATATATATATATATATATATATATGGTCATTCACAAAGAGCATTGCATATTTACTGTTAAAAGGTTTATATCTTATGTACCTAAAAAGGCAATCATTAATTGTTGTCTCCTAGATTTGTTCCTGCGATTTGCATTTATTCAGGCCACACCAAAATAATGTTTCGTTCCAGGGACTTCGCGAAATATACTTTTTTCATTTTTATTAAACGCGAAGCGAGCGAATAGCGAAAAACATTTGTTGCTTATTTATTCAAAATAAAAAGAAATATGGTTCAATTTAATTACACTTGAACTTAATTTCTATTGGACAATTTAATAAGGCTCGTTTACTAGTTTCAAAACCAAATATGATTATAACGAATTTTAAGAATAATGATGATTGATATTAAATATAAACCCAGGTTTACGAAAAACGGTTTGATACAACTTATCTACCTGAATCATTTTAACATACAACATCTATCACTTTAAACCGTATATTAAGATGCATTATGGTTGATTTTAGATTGATAAAAGGCGGCATTTAAACATTCAACAGTTTATATATATTTCAGTATCTTGATTTGATTTTGTTTTGAAAAACAATGTAAATGCAATGGCGTTTACTTACCAAATTGAACGGTCCCCGGGTATGATCATAACACTATTTAGGTCAGTGATGTTTTTTATTCATCCCAGATTAAGTTCTAAAAGAAATTGAGACATACTTGTATTTTGTTCTGTCTAAACAAGCGTTACTATCATTGCTGATCGCCATTTGTGACAATATATTTGTTCGAAAATGTTGTTATCGTCAGTATTTGAGTATCATGACTTGGATTAGAAAATAGCATTTGAGCAAATTGACTAAAAATAAAAAGTAAAACAGCTTGGATCATCGGCAAATTGTGTTTTTTTTTTTGTCATCATAAATATTGAGCATTCAAGTAGTAGGCGTTTTATGTGAGAGGGAATTGTTGCCTTTTGAAAATATCAAGTTCAAGTTCAATATTTTATTTGCTAAAGGCCACCGGCCCAAGACAACAAATATGTATATTACAAATGTGCAAAAGCAACAATGGTAACATCGGTCGAACAATGTACAATATAATGCAAACACAATTACAAAACAAACAAATGAGAGAAAAATCCCACAAGAAACCAACAAGAGTATGGAAAAAAGAACAAAAAAACAAAAAAACAAAAAAAACACAAAAAAAAAACACAAAAAAAACACGAAAGCTAAAGAGTTAAGAAATAAAGAAGTGCAAGTCGGAATACAGATTCGAATGTGTAGCATGCATTAAATACCTTTTCGAAACGAAATAGAAGGGATCTAAAGAGTACACATTGTAATAAAATACTATACATAATACTCTAGCACAGAAAACACCCCTGCAATAACTTGCATCCCGTCTAAGTAATCGAGACGTCACCCACGTAGGTGTGGTTGATCTAGTGGTACCCACCGATACGTCAGGCACACATCTCAAAGGCCCCCGAGATCACAAGTAATTACAGATGTTACACAATTAATATCATTACCGAACAAAAGTACACAAGTTACTGAGGTAAGTATTAATTTTACTTATAACATTTTTACAACGCTTGTAGTAAAGTATTTCTATGTTGCATAGCAAAGTATATATACATAGCAATATCCCTTAACAAATTTTCATTTTTTGTACGCATCAAGATGATACAATTGTTAAAAGTGGCATTTTCATAATATTTCCTTGGTAAATATGTTTTTCTAATATTAGAGTAAAAAGGACATTTGAGCAAAAAATGGTATTCTGTTTCAATAACATTTTTACATAATTTACAAAACCTTTGATCACGATGAATATTAGAGTATCGACCATATTCAATCTCAAGGTTATGTGATGAGCATCGGAAACACGCAAGAGCATTTCTATATTTGCGTATATTGACGCAGTCTAAGTAAATTTCATGGCACAAACTTGATTTAAAACAAGAGTAAAATTTAAGTTTTTCAGAATCTATAATAGAAGAATGCCATTCCTGGCGATACTGGTCATTAAGTGATTGTTTCAACAAAGCAATAAAATGAGATTCATTCAATACTTCTTGGTTATACCAAACGTATCCAAATCCACAACTAAGCAATATATTCTTTACATATGTCACCCAATTCCTATGACCATGTTGGTCTGCCATCATAAGCATACTATAAGCCTTTTTAATATATCTGTCATCTCCTACCTTCAAAATTCTAATCCAGTAATTAATAACCCGCTTTACAGATTCAATATACATAGGAAAACGACCACACTCGCCTAATACAGCAACATTTGTAGTTTTTAGTGGTAAACTCATATAGCGCTTACAGGCATTAATGTGGACTTGTTCTACCACACATAATCGTTCTACACCCCAAATCTCTGAGCCATATAACAATACTGGTGCAACTTTGCTATCATATATCTTAAAAAATGAAGATTTAGATAATTGGCCATACTCATATAGTTTTGACAAAATAGATATTAGAATTCGTTTTGATTTGTTTGCTTGTTCCCCTGCCATTTTTGGTAGAGATAACTGCCTCGTTAAGGTGACGCCGACATATGTAAAACTATTTACAACCTCTATTGATTCACCGCGATAATACCATTTTTCGGCTTTTGATAGTATGCCCCCATTTTTAAAAACCATAATTTTACTCTTTTTGGTGTTAACGAATAGTTTATATTCGACACAAAAGTCACAGAGTGCATTTAATAAACGCTGGAGACCACATGGGGTATCTGCTAGGATAGCAAGATCGTCCGCAAAGAATAAAGAATTTATAAGTGTTCTGTCTGGAAAAAATTGTATTCCGTTGTATTTTGGTGGTTGTATAAGGCTTATAAAGTCATTTATAAACAATATAAAGAGTATAGGAGAGGCCATGCATCCTTGTTTTAAACCTTGGGGACAATCAAAACTGTCTGATATTTCACCTGTTGGAGAGCGAACTCGGGCTTTCACACATTTGTACATTGAAGTAATTGCATAATATAGTCGTCCGGCAATGCCATTTCTTAACAATATATTAAATAGGCGTATTCATTCAACAAAATCGAAAGCTTTTTGAAAATCAACAAATGCCACATAAAGCTTTCTGCCCTTCATAGATAACTGACGTTGTGCCAATGCATATAGAATAAAAGCATTGTCCGTAGTGCGATATCCCTCTCTAAATCCGGCCTGAGATTCGGAAATCTGGTTGTAAATATTTACATAAAAAGTAATACGTTTACATAAAATACTAGTATATATTTTACTTAGTACGTTTAACAACGAAATGCCCCTGTAGTTATCAGTAGAGTTTGTATCACCTTTTTTAAATATAGGGATTATAACAGCTTCGCACCATTGATTCGGGTATACTCCAGTAATAAATATCCTGTTAAAGAGATTATTCAACAATGGAAGAATATGATGTATACTGTGTATGAAGCATTCTGGCACCAAACCATCATTTCCGCCACTTTTACCAGTTTTAAGCCCTTTTATGGCTCGAATAAGTTCGTCATCTCCAATGCTTGCATTTAAGATTGTGTCTGTTATTTCATTAGTTTCAATGTCTGTTACTTCTGGAAATGTCTTTTCCGTCGTATCAGTGTCTTTAAATAGATTTTCAAAGTGCGTTTTCCACTCTGCAATAGATATATTATTTTCAGTTCGTCGAGTGCTGAATAGACGCTTAAATTTAAACCAGAAAGATTTAGTGTCATTGCAATTATCTATCAAGTCGTTTAGTACAGATTCATTAAAATCTCTTTTTCTTTTGTCACAATGATCTTTATAATCCTTTCTTGCTATTGCGTAAGCTTGCAAATTTATATCTGACCTATCTCTCCTAAATTTACGTAACATTTTCTGTTTATGATACTTAAGCGATTTGCATGTTTTATCAAACCACTTTGTCTTTCGAGTGTTAGTAAATACAAAAGTACGTTCACAAACTTCACTACATTGTTTCAGTGCTTTTGTAAATAAGTTAACAACGATATCTATGTCCAACTCGTAATCATTTACTTGCGATTCAAAGGTCACGGTGAACTCGTCATTGAATACAATTTTCAATTCTGTATCAAATAAAAGTTGATGATCAGGATCAAACACATATTTTGTGGACTTTTTTTCTTGTGATGGCTGACTATCATTATATATTTTTCTGTCACGGATACGTATTTTCAATTGCAATGGAAAGTGATGCGATTCCGTTCGGTCACCTATAATGAAATCGTCGATTATATTAACAATGTCATCCGTATATAGGCAGTAGTCCACAACACTACTGCCGTTTTGGTTAATGAATGTAAACTCGCCGATATCCTTATCGTTATGTAGACGCCCGTTTGCAATTCTGATGGCATTGTTTTTACAAAAGTTTATAAGATTAAGGCCAAAAGTGTTTGTACTTTTATCGTTCGAAGTTCTAGGAATGATATGTGAATCATCAATAAAGTCAGCATACGGTTCGGATTCATCGACATAGTTGTCTAAAGTCAAATAGTCTTTACGGAGCCCAGTTCTTGCATTTAGGTCACCCAAAACTAAGAAGTGTGTATTTGTCATGATATTGTAGTTAAGTAATGTATTTTCTAGTAATTCAATACCTTTATAGGCCAATCCCGCGTAAAACGGTGATTGTTCTGGTGGTAAGTATGTAAAACATAATGTGATGTCGTCATTCGTATCCGTCATGGACTTGTCTATTTTTAAAAATACTGCGAAAAGACAATCCCCGTGTATTCTTGTTACGTTTACTTTATGTATCGTTTTGTAATATATTACTATTCCTGCCATTGCTCTACCATGATCATGCTTTCTAATAGCTGGACAGAAAAAAACGCTATAATCGTTTGAAAATAAAGGAATGTCGCTCTCATGTTCGACCCACGTTTCTAATAGACATATTACATCAAAGCTGACAAGAACTTTATAAATTCCTCATCAAGTATCTTATTTAATAATCCATCAATGTTCCAGGTGATAATGTGTAGAGATGTTGTGTCTTGGCTTCGGCCGAATTCCTATATATGTTCAATCTGATCTTCGCCATTCTGGTCATTTGTTTCAATAACCGCGTTTGTTTGCATATAATCACTTTCCGTATGTTCTGTCTGATCTTCGCCATCATGCATACTGATAGCCATAACCGCGTCTTGTCGCATGTAATCATTTTCATTATGGATGGCAGGCACTACATTTTCATGCAATGTTCGCCTTGCTTGTTTGTATACTCGTCCATTCGCGTTATCGTTAATTTGATCATTGTTATCCTTCACATTTAGTTTACCGCGATAATAATATCCGCGCTTGCCTTGGTCTTGTAATCGTTTTAATGTACTCCTCTGTTTAAATGTTAGGTCGTCGCCAATTCTAATACCATTCTTCCGTAGATCTTCACGGCCTTTATAGATTCGTAGTTTGTCATCATCGTAACGGAATGTCACCAGCGTCAAAGGCTGTTTGCCATCTTTAGGTTCACCAATAGATTTGATCTGCTTTATATCATCATTTATCCATGTATCCCTAGGGCTGGCCACGTTAAGGACATGCACTATAACCGCTTTCTTCAAGGATCCAGTTGTTATAGGCTCGCTGATGGGCAAGTTAAATATTCGCATGTTGGCCTTTAAATTTTCACGTTGGAGTTGTTCAATACTATTTTCTAGATCTTCAAATTTGGACATGTTCTCACTAAAATCCCTGTGTACTTCGTCAACATCTTGCTGTAAGGTCTCAGTACAATCTCTAACACTATTAACATCGCCTTTAATATTCGATATTTCTACCTTTAGGCGCCTGTTTTCGAATTTAACTGCTTTTATTTCAGCCAATGCAAACTCACATTTTTCATTTACGTTCCTTACTTCAGTTTTAACACCAGCTATTTCATGTTGAACAGCTTTGATTTCGGACATTATACCACTTATAGCATTTAGAATTCGTGCTTCTCCTTCTTCTGTAACAGGACCTGGGTTAAGCTCAATGTCACCGCACAATAATAGTAACTGGTCCTTTATATTAAGTTTCCAGACAGATGTATCCGTTACCGATTGCTGCAACTCACGGAAAATGGTGTCCCTAGATTTTGTGGGATAAATAGAGGTGTCACAAAACCATGGGTTCTCATCGCAATAGTTGTCGACCGCATTTTCAACGAAATGTATCCCTGCTATGACACCAAGCATAGACGCACACATGAAGAGGGCCCATGTACAGCAGACAAAAGTTTGTAGATGAATGTCACTGCTTTTGCAAAAGGGGGTATAACGCTCATATTTAATCCTTTGGAGCCTCGCCTTTTGACAAAAACTTCCAATCCGTCTTCTATATGTAACGATATCAACACCCATAATTATGACAGTTCGTGGTCCAACATGTATTCCATAGAGACACTAAGGAGTGAACATCAATGGGCTACAGTGGTAAACCGTTTACTGTTAGCCGTTCACTGCTTGCCAATTAGTCGTCAATTTGTCGTCATCGAAGAATGCACAATAGGTTTTCGGCTTAAGTTGATTGGAGATAATCCGCTATAAATACTTTTGTGTTGCCTCGTATGTTCAGGTGGGCCTGATTGAATACACTTTATACAACTTGCATATAAATTCTATATTAGAAACATGTTTTTGCTAATAACTTTCTTATTTATTTTACAAGTTTTCAATATTCAACATTTTCAACCACTTAGATATTATCCTCGCACAGTCACGATCCTTTTCATATAAAAAATACACAGTAGATCTCACATTACTAAATTAAATCCAAGCAATTATATCCACGCTCAGAAAAACACGTCTTGTCACCACCGCTACCACTTATCACAATCAGAAAATATCTTCTGAGTTAAATTTTCATTTCAGTGAGAAAACAACATTTGACCTCAGTTTGTAAATCATAAATCATGTTTACCCGGTGTCACCATTTTGTTCGAAATGATTAAAATCAATGCTAAACCGGTAGATATATAAAACATCTAACTTCCATTTACAAAACATTACTTTTAAATTGAGAAGTAAACTGATAATCAGTCTTATTTAAGCTTTTAAAAAAAATAATAATTACAAACAATATCCAGTTTGCACAAAAAAGACGGACTATTGAAAAGATACTGAAGCGATATTTGTGCTTTTTCTCTGACAGATTAGAATAGAAAAGAAGTCTCGGTCGCGGTCAGATGACCAACTGACTGTAGATAAACATCAGGTAGTCTGCTAGCCTAATAAACTAAAATTTACACAGCACCTTGTTTTTGGACCGATTTGTATGAAACTGACAGGATAACAGCATACTGCATGACACATTGAGAAAGTTTATCTACGCTAGGTTGCACCCATAAATCAATCGAGTTGATAGTTAAGATACATTATAAGGTCACTGCAGCAATTCTCCGAGAAATTGCATTTTTACAACAGTTTAACCGTATCTTACATGTATACAAAACGAACCTTTGATAGTTGAACGACTTCACTTTGCTGTTATTTAGTATGAGGTAGTATTTTTTAACATTGTCACGTAACAGAGTTACGTATTGAATGTGACGTAATACGTTATATTTAAGACTTAATTAAATGGATATGTGTCTACATACTGTATGTTTAGTAATGTAGGGCATATTTGATTGTCATTTGAATATGAAAGTGGTTGACAGCCGACCTGGTACAAATGTACAAAATGGTCATGTTAATTACAAAAACGTGTATTCCTTGGGTTGTAAAGCTGTCATATTCAGACCACAAATTAGTATAAGAGAGGTGATTTTGGATGTAAAGAGACAGAGGGGTTAGGCAAGACAAGGAGAGCGGCCTTGGGTCCTTAATGGACGTCAGTTAGGATGCGGGATTACCTTAAATGTCATGCTGTATTTAGAACTTATTATTATACTTAGAAAGAACGTGGAACAATAAAGAACTGACATTCGAACGGTTGTTGTTTAATAACTTAAAGACTTCCAACAGTTTAAGTGAACACTTAGAGAGTCTCTGTGGCTGTTTCGTCACAACATTGCTAGATGATGTTCGATCCCCAACACAAAAAACAAACATTGAATGATGAGTCGGTATTACATAGCATAAATAAACTTCCAACAAACACAGGCAATAAAGGATTTTCATTGGAAAACTATATGTGAATATTTGAAACGTTGTAAAATTAGATGGTAAATCAAATTTGGGAACACATTTGTGTATGCGTAGCGGCTCCATTTCCCTAATCACTGATGTCGATATTGATATCTGAATGTTTCTGTCTCTGACATAATGAGCTTAATGTAAATTTATAATACGTTGATTAAAAGACATTCTTTACATCCTATGTATATGTAAAAGATACGTACCACGACCAAATTTATCCAACACAATCAGCTATCGTCTACTGTATAAACATAACACGCATCTTCTGAAATCTTGGCGCGATGACTGCTCATTTGGGATTGATCAGCGCTGCTTTTCCACTGGTATTCTATTAACATAGGTTTCGGAAATCGGAGCTGAGGCGTTCATGAATAATCGAAACAATTAGAGTTTGTGAGAAGTAATTGAATAATGTTTAAATTCTTTGCATATCAATATTGCTGTATCGTATATATCGCGCTTTTCGGTAAGACAAAATTGAAACCTACTTGAAACCTGACCAGACCTACTCACGGGTTTCTGGTACATATTTGTTATTTTTATATTATATATATTCCTATTTCAATTCAAAAATGTATATATAAAAATGGCAGAAGGGAACGTATCATTACACATTAAAAAATACCGTTAATTTTACGGTATAAATCCTGGAAGCTGGTTTCCAGTATTTATACCGTAAGGTACGGTATAAACCGTTACATTTTCATTACGGTATGACCGTGACTTTACGGTAAATGTACTTGAAACCAGCTGCCAGGATATATACCATGAAAGGAGTATAATCATTACAGTATATATGCACACATATTATTTCTAAGGCCTACAAATTCATTTATCATCATCTTTCCGATCTACGGTAATGTCAAAGGTGTCTGTGGTGGTAAATGTATTGTTGCTGATAGTGCTGGTGATAATGGTGAGTGTGATGGTGGTGGTAATTGTAGTGGTGCTGATTGTGCTGGTGATGATGGTGAGTGTGATGGTTGTGGTAAATATGTTGGTGTTGATAGTGCTGGCGATGATGTTGATTGTGATGGTGGTGGTAAATGTAGTAGTGCTGGTGATGATGGTGGTGGTAAATGTAGTGGTGCTGATAGTGCTGGTGATGATGATGAGTGTGATGGTGGTGGTAAATGTAGTGTTGCTGGTTATGATTGTGAGTGTAATGGTGGTGGTAAATGTGGTGGTGCTGATAGTGCTGGCGATGATGGTGAGTGTGATGGTGGTGGTAAATTTAGTGCTGCTGATAGTGCTGGCGATGATGGTGATTGTGATTGTGGTGGTAAATGTAGTGGTGCTGATATTGGTGCTAATAAAGGTGTGATAATCCCTTCTTTTGGTTGTGAACGCATTTTTATGCTAGGCGTAGGCACTGACTTTTCCATATGCTTCATGAAAGGGCTATACTAACTTAATTGATGAAAAGCATTCTGCAATGCATTAAACGTTGATGTGTTTTATTTCATCATGTTACAATCAATTTCACAATAAGGAGTAATTAAAAGTAAATTAATTATAAGCTTCCAACAGATGATTAATACGTCATTTGTCATTTCGACCTGTCTTTCAGATGCACTTTGTATAGGCATAATTAAATTAAGGGCGCATACCATATCAGGCATTTCTTCAAACTCAGTAAACAATAGACATCATGTTATGTGTTCAATTACATGTATTATAAGATGTTAAAGGCAAATGGTGTCATTATTATGGTTCGTGTAAGTGACAGCTGCGGGAAAAGAGGTAAAACCATCATCGCCAACACTTTATTACCGCATTGGAAAGTAACATCAGACCATTTATTTTATTGATCATTTTTAAAGGCCTTTCCATTTACACGTTAAGCTACACAAATGAAGAGTAGAAATACCACTTTAGCAAATAATGGATATTTTTAGGATTTCATCAAGAATTAATAATATCAATGAAGAATTGTGTTTTATAAACCGAAAGGACACCGGTACAGTAGAAATAACACTGGCCAGACTTCGGTTTATCCTTATTATAATTAATTATATTTTGGCTTGGTCACAACGATATCTGTATTATAAACTGGTTTTTGCTGGATTCCACTACTCGGCTCGCATATAGTTTCCATTTAAAATATAATAGTCTACAATGATTTATTCAATGTTCAAAAGGGTAGTCAACTGGCATTTCTCAGCTGTCACTCAGTTGAAGCCTTGAAATGACACTGTCTACATTATATTTGTTTAATATCATAAACATCATTCAATACACAATCATTAATTATCCAAATTCAAAAAAAGACGTCTGATCTGAATAAGTGTGTTACGCCCTCGTTTATCTCAACTTGTTTTGGTTCAAAATGAATCTGAAAGACATCTCGTAGTGAAACTAAATGCATAAATAGCCAGATCACATATGTGAAACACGTTATAAAGTTATTTTTAATTACTCTTGTTTTAAAATAAATGAAAGTAGCACGATGAAGTAAAATAAATCAGCATGTGTTGCACAGCAGTATGTTTTTATATATCTATATACGCCATCAATAAAAGCCTCAATGGGCCTGAATGGATTAGGCAGGATCTCAGCGTAGTATCGTTTACAATTAATTAACGGGGGCATCATCTCCGTCTTTATCAACACCAGCATTACAATTACTGGCATCGCTTTCCACACCGTCATCACCTCCACTATCATCACCCACATCATCATCGCCTGCACCATCGTCACCTCCATAACCATCACCACCACAATTATTGCCCCAACCATCATCGCTTCCACCACCTTTGTCCTGAGTCATCAAAGAAATAATTGCATTTTGTTGAAATCATATGAAGGTGAAACCGGTAAACCAATTTTTTATATATATTTACAAATAATAATTAAAGTATTGGTTAACGTCATGGATCGGCAACTGGATACTGGTCAGCTAAAAACTACATTGCTTACACCCGGTAAATATTATACAATCAAAATCATGTATTTTAAATGCCGATCGAACCAGGCTTATATAGACATTTAGGCATTATTAGAATGAATATATTAAATTAACAATGAATAAGTTCCACGCAATCAATTCTGTACTTTTACATTAACATTTAATTTCACCGCCAAATCTATACCGTTGTGTCAAAAAAAGGTATTTTTTACATTTTAATCCGTAGGTTTGTTTGGCTCATTCAAAATTATGCTGCTTTAAAAATCAATTTCCTATGCACAAAACGATATATATTTTACAATTAAATTAATGAATGTTTACCTTTCGTCAAATGCGTACTTCACACTTAAAACATTTAGTTTTAAAAGTGAAAAACAATATCTTTAAAAAATATTATCACTTTAACAAGAAATCATGTACCAAATGCAACGGTTCACGACTAGACGTGTACGTGTATTGTGCTAACTAACTAGACAAATGATCCCATTTTTACCATCAAGCAGTTTTGTGTCAACAGTTCTTGACGTGTGTTCGTTTCTTACAACATAACACAGAAAAACATTAGTTACATTATACACAATTATTCAGTAGATACTAATGCAAAACTATGTGCCTATAAGTCAATTCAGTAGGATTTCCTACATTTGTTCATTCAGAAACTGGCGACCAGTGTAATTTTATCATATATCCATGCACTGTTTAATTTAAAAATACATTCGTGCATGTGTGTGTAAGTGGTAGTGATGATGGTGTTGATGATGACAGGGATGATATTCTTGATATTTTCATTGTGAGCGAATTAGTAATTAGGAGTTATTAAAATTAAACTAATCACAAGCTTTCGATATATGAACTATTCGTCATTTTTCAGTATGACCTTTCGTTCAGATGCGATTTATACCAGCATAATTTAAGATATGTAAGGGCGAATACCACGCCCCCTATCAGACGTTTATTCAAATTCAATAAACAAAAGACATCATGTTATATGTTCAATAACATCCATTATAAACACTCTGAGACAGATGGTGTCATTTTAAGCTTCGTGTAAGTGACAGCTGTTGGAAATAACGGATGGAGACTCTCTACAAAACAATACAAATGGTCTAGCCTATTGTTGCACATAGAAAAAAACAAAACATTTCCCGGCTGAGTAGAAACAATCCTGAAACAATCCGATTATATTTTTGATACGTTGATATAGTTGATATAGTTTCAAGATATTTGTGTATCTGTTATCTGCAAACGTTTATGCTAATCAGCCTAATCAAAAAAAGCAAACTATTATGATGTCGCATTGCTTGTTATGATTGATTAATATGTCTTTAAAAAGATTGCAGTCATAAAATTGTTCTACGATAAAGGTATTTAAACAGTGTAGCCGTTAATCATACCATTGTTGAAATTTATATGAGTGCCGTATGCCTTTAATTTTAGCAAAAAAAACCCACATTGTTTCAGATAAGAAACGATGATGATTTAGGTATTGGGCGATTTGGCTGTTGAAATCTAAAAACGTCCCACTTTCTTCTCTCTTAATCCATGGAAAGGTGGCAAGCATTTTTAATCCGATCGCTACCGAATTATGTCACACTGTGTGTTTGCATCTCCTCTGATTTTAAAGCAAAAGCCAGATGACTTTACATTGTTTTGCAGTCGAAACTTGTTGGCTCGATATTGCTTGGCTAGATGTTCGCGTTGATTCGAGCTTGAAGACCGACTCGTAAGTGTACTCTATGTAATTATTCCCGTTAAGCTCGATATTTTCGAGATCGAAGTATTTTTGGCTACAGGTCAAGAAAAAAGCGCAAACCATAATGAAGGATTTTAGTATAGCGGGGGCATTTTATCAATGGGATTACTTTGAAATATCGTTAAATCAAACATTCTTGTTAGGGATTATTTTGCATTACAAAACAAATTAATTGAAAAATCGAATAGCTTAAGTTTAAAACAGTCATTGTAAGCTTTTGGTTTCGAAATATTCAGAATCATTTATTCGAGAAAGTTATCGTACACGTGCGTTGGTAAGGTAGAACGTAAGAAATATTACACACCACTAATGGTCAAATTATTTTGGTATTTGACTTTTTAATGCCAGTAAACAAGCGCAGAACTATATACTAATAAGGTTTTAGCTGCGGTTTACCTTTTATTATTAAAACCAGTTTCAGGTTGATGATAAGATATTTTCGGTATGTTAAAATATAGTATTACGCCTTATTCAGGGTCTCATGGCATTATAATGATCGGCCAGTCAACCCATACAGGTGTATATAGACGGATTCATAAGGTCATTTTCTGGTAGGTGAAGAGTTATATCAACATGTCAACATGAATTTGCTTGTTTACTGTTAATTTCCGGCGCGGATATTGAGTAAGCATTTATCCGAGTGATTTCATAGTTAATCGTGCTCATTCATAGTCATGATTTAATAATGTTTTATACCGTTTTGAGGACATTTTAACTACGTTAACCAAAATATCTTTATTAGATGAACATTTTTAATAAACAGCTTAAAACGTCATATTTCTAGTTAACTTTTATACACGAGGTATATTTACACGTGTGTGCGAACATGTTTGTTCATTCAACCCATTTAAGACAATAATGTATTTAATTCAAGTTCAAATCATGTGCACAATTGAATATTAAAAATATATTCATCTCTCATGGATACTGCCATCTATGCGTGGGGGCTGCCAGAACAGTTAACACTGAACTTATCCGGTGCTTTGCATCAATAAACCGCTACGTTATTGGATTTCTGTTTATCAATACTCTTCATAAACAATTTTGCTCACAATTGAAACGTTCTAATATGCAAATAACAACTATTAAGTAATTATTTGTAGTCTGTGCTTTTCGTAAATTCACCTGCCATGATATCATTATCTCATATTCAAGAAATGATTCATTTAATATGAACCATATTCCAGCAGGAATTGAACAAAGACATTTTGGACTGTGTTCCTATTAGCGATTATTCGATTTAAATTAGACACTTCGACAATACGGAAAACCCATATTTGAAATTATTTATACTTTGTTAATTTAAATAAAGCAAATATCTACTAATTAATTGTACGATGTTATGTCTAAAATTAAGATATGCGATGATACATTGGATACCAGAACGAGTTTCCTAACTTGGAAGCAGATCCTTGTGTAAATAATTATGATTAAGACAAGTTCGTAGTTAAATATTGTATTGTTCACATTATTAACATGGTTACAAAATGATGTGTCTTCTTTGCGAAAGCTTAGTAAACTTACAAGCAAGTGTAACACTCCGCAAAAAAAAATTGTGAACCACAAAAGTGCAATGGTGATGCTCACTTTGTTCTTTGAGAAGAAGCGGTCATAATTCAAGACCTGCATAATTGCGACGTAATGGCATACAGCCACAAATACAAGGTTGAGCTATGTTGATGTCAGAGCGATATTGAGTAACACCTTTCGCAGGACAGGAGTGCAGGGATGGCGGTGATTTGTTAGCATAATAACATCGTGAAACACACAGGATAGTATCACCATAATATCTGATACACTCTAATTAATGATCAAAGTGTTATACGGTGACCATCGATCTCGAAGAACGTGTAAGGTAGCCAATATTGATAGTATTTGCGAAACATTAAACAGCATTAATATTAGCTTTATACGCTCTTTTTGGGCCCTATAACCTTGATATTCACTACAGTGGCGGTAAGACTTTTCAACGCTCTAGACATCTTTTCCACAATCTTTAGTTACAAACAAATTGACTCCTCTTATCGAAAAAACTTTTCTACTATTTACATGGCAGTTAATGTTAAAAAGGCTTTTTTTACTAATGATCGCCCAGATAAATATATATATTGGACATGCACAGATGTCATTGAAGTTTTAAATTTTGTACTCAATAATTCTTTTCTTAAATTTGATAAATGTTTACATAAGCTATTGGAATTCCATTGGGTGCCAATTATGCACCTTTACTTGCAGACCTCTTTTTATACTGCTATAAAAGTGAATATATGTTAAAATGATTTAAGTCTGGAGATCTAGCTCTTTTTGATAAATTCAATAGCACGTTTAGATATATTGATGATATTCTAAGATTAGATAACCCTGCGTTTACAGATAACATTCATTCGATATACCCTTCACAATTGCAACTTAATAAATATAATACATCAGTTTTAAAAGTATCCTATTTAGATTTGCAACTAGAAGTAAAGGAAGATATATTGAGCATCAATCTTTATGATAAACGTGATGATTTTAATTTTAAAATAATTAATTACCCTTCTTGAGATGGTGATGTTCCTATTTCACCATCATATGGTGTTTTTATTGCACAGTTGATACGATTTGATGGAATATGTACAGATGTTAAAAAATTCAGCTCTCGCAGTTAACTTATGCCGCAAAAACTTCTAAAACAGGGTTTCAGATATTTAAATTAAGGAAAACTTTCTCAAAATTTGTTAATGGTCATTATAATATCATATCAAATTACAATAGTAGTCTTAAATCGCTCATTGCTGAAAGTATTTCTCATCCCGATTTTTATGGTGATGTTTTAAAGAAAATTCGTAAAATTAAAATGTTTCCAGCAGGTAGTTGGGCAGATAGACATAATGAATTACTTGGACTTTATTTAAACCGTGGATATAAAGGCAATATTTTGAAGAGCACTTGCCTTCTTGTTTTTGAAGATGAATACCTGGAACAAAATATTGAGTCGAATATAGCATCCTTTCATAACTTAACTTTTAGTGCTTTGATTTTTATGAAGAATTTGCTAATTCATGTTATCTTTAAAACATTTTATGGCGAACACGTGTTGACTAACTCCGAGTGTTTTGGCTGTGACTTAATTTTCTTCAAATATTTTACGTTTTCAAATCATTTGGAAGGAGAGAATAGCATATACAAGTCGCTTTTATTTTTAATTATGTTTTTCTTTATTTGTTCCCAGTTTTAGTACAATGATGCTTTTTATTATGAAACTCTATGATCACATAGTTTTAAACCTTTCATTTTAAAAGGCAAGCCTGTGTGTAATGTTTTTGGTTTCTAACGATGACTGCATCGTATCTTTGAAAAGTATTTGCATTAGGTGCTCTGAATTGTTTCCCTCCGTCTGCAGATAGAGTTGGGATCTCTAATCATAGAAGTACTTGGGGTTTACCTTTTCGTTTATTATTATTATTTGTTTTATTGATAAGTTTCCTCAAGTTAATGCATACTTTGATAAGATTTACCTTTTGCGTTTTATCTTTATTAAGGATTGTTGGGATAAGAGTGAGGTTTGTGCACATAAACTGGTTTAAACCCCCAGTAATTTTACTGACCGTTCCAAGGCGGTACCTAACAATTCTTGATAAACATACCAATTATTTATATATATATGTAGTATTTATACACTTTTTTGCTGTTTGTAGAGTTCTGTGCTGTTCTATGTTTCTTGTTTGTGATTTTGTGTTCTATGTCTTTGGCGTTTGCCCATTGCTACTAAACCGGGTTTATGTTTAAACTTTTTGCTACTGAGCATGTTCCTGTAGTTTTTTGCATAAATATTCTGTTCAAACTGTCATTTGTTTACTTTTCTCTGCTGTGTAACATTATCTTTCATAATGTGTTCTCATCCTGTTTTGTTATTTTTATTGTCACTTTATCCGTATTATTTTCATTTTTCTCTTTATTCTTCTTATTCTTACTGTCACTTTTTCATCGTCATTGCCTTTGTGGATGTATCATTCTAGTTTATATTGCGGTCTCATTCTCTTTTCCGTTTCATCACTTGGTCTTTATGACAGGAAGATGTTTTTGTTCATTACTATTATACGAACTCTTCATAACTTTCCTAATCTTGTATTTCGCTAACACTCAGAGCTGCAGACCGTGTATTTTCTCTCAATTGTTCGTGTGCCAACAAAGGACTGTCCTGATATACATAAATAAACAAAATGCTTGTCGGATTTCCCTAATATTAGACGTTCCAATATTAACATTTGACATCCAAGCGGCTGCAAAATATGATTTATGAGTCTGATCATTACCTTTTTTTATTCTGAGAGTTTCTGTTGTATACATTAATAGGAATACTTGAGACAATACGATTAGTTGAGGGTGTAAGTAATAGAAGAGAATAAAAACAAAGTATCATATAGGCAAATTTTTGCGTTCACATAATAATGTGCATTACAGTTTGGCATATCACAAAGGAGTAGAGAAACAAAAAGTTTTAGACCTTTGGCGATGTTTAAAACAGCGGCATTTACCAGCTTTTCTATTTTATAAAGTGCCTCCTATAAGACAGGGTTTACTTATTGTAATTTAAATGTTTTAAAAGAAGTGTTCAAGAAGCACATGCACTTTGGGCATATGTATATTATAATGCTTATAAATGTTATATTAAGCGATATTTTAACACAATTCTAAATTTATGATACTTGACAGTCTGCATTTTATATCCAACATTTAATTTTGATGCACTTACCTTCAATAAAATACTAAGTTTTCACTCACCTTGGGTCAATTTAGATTGAACACCACAAATGACCTCAATTGATATTTGAATTTGACGATGCAAGAAAAAAAATAACTATGATTTCATTGAAAGTTCCAAACACGAATAAACAAGCAAATACAATGTCACAATTATCCCTGTAATGTATGTCACTGAAAATACACTGTGTTCAACCACCTAATGCCTATATTTTCCGAACGTCATGAACGTTATCAGCTACTTAGTTTCAACCAATGTATCAATCGTTTATCCATTAAGTATTGCCATCATGTGTCAAAGTCCTGACATTTCACTGCAGTATAACTTTGTCAGGAGGCAAAATATGGATATAAATAATCCTATATCAACGATTTATAACATCGTTATGAAATAAAAAAAATCAATGCGGTTTGCGCCGTTCTAATGTCAAATTGCTTCAATATTATCTTCCTTGCAAAAAAATGCTGAAATGTAATATCTTACTCAAGACAGATGAAAGGAAAATTCTGTTCGATGAGTGTACTAGCGAAGAATTATAAACATTTAAATATGATAAATGTACTTGACTACACGTCGTTCATATATTTTGATGGAATATATTTTGCTTCCTCTTTAAGCCCTATCATACACTATATTAAACCATATTGTTTTGAAATTATACGGAACGAGCTCAACGCGCGAGTTATCTTCACCATCAAGCCTACATGGCAATAAGTAGCGTGCGTATATTGACACATTATTTATATGTTCGCTACTTGGACGATGGTTTCTGATATGAAAAAAAATACAAAGTTAACACAAACCAAGATTAGTTTCTCTATGTTAATTATGTGCTTTATATTACATGTATGGATTTCATATCCTGTTGTCATCTGACTTCACTTAGATAATATCCGGACTATTACCGCTATGGTTTGTCTTGAAACATAACATACTAACACAGTTTACATATTTACGTTTCATATCAAAAGGTTTTGCGACCTAGCGAGGTGAGAGAAGAAGGGTATGTTCTCAATAGCAAGCACATCTCATTTGATCAACAACTTGGCGTGGTTCTAGTTCTGATTTGATTTACACAGTGAGGAGCGAACTCTCTTATACAGTATCTTGGTATTAGCTGATGGTCATTATTCTGAAGAAAAATTTAAAAAATGGCTTTGGTTTATTACTCGGGTTAACTTTACTAAAATGTTTTGTTTAATGCAATGACCTTATTCAGAAAACTTGTTTTTCGTTGAATTCTAACTTAAAGTATCATTATATACATGATTTGAATAATTTATGTATTTATATTCATAGCATGCAATAATATATTGTTGATAAACACGGTGAAATACCCCACTGAAGACATAAGAAGCGGTAAAAACACGGACATATGAAAAACATAAAAATCGGTGCAATTTATTATAAGTTTATACTATTTAAAGCTATACTTCGTTGATACGAGTTTAATAAATACCAAAACTATACTTGTTTAATTTATACAAATTTTAAACAACGTTTAGTTTTTACCAAGTGTATACTTGTTTGATTTATTACATTGTTGTACTGGTTTCATTTATACCAAGTGTATACAAGTTGAATTCATACAAATTTTATAAAACGTTTAATCTATGCCAAGTTCATACTCCTTAATTCGTACCACGTTTATACTGGTTGAAGTTGGACAATGGAAGATAACGTAAATAATCCAATGAAACTGTTTTGTATAACACTTCTAGTAATGGTGAATCTTTTCGAAGGATGGACACAAAACAGAACTTACAAAGACAAATAAACTACATTGTCGAGTTTTGTAACACAACTGAAATAAAAATCAACATTGTCAAATTCACAATTATGGTATTAAAGCGTGGTGGACAACTTAGAGATTATGAAAAATGGTACTATAACGGAAACCAAATTGACGTTGTTTCATAAAAAAGTGTCTTTGAAATTTTTTTAACCCCTACATTATCATGGAATAAAACGCAAGAAACTCTTTGACTGCAGGCTATTAAGGCAGTGTCAAATATTTATGCGTTTCTGTAACGTTTGGCATACTTTCAATGAACATACGCATTCAAACTGTTCGATCCGATAGTTGCACCCATTCTGTGTTATTCATCTGAATTGTGGGTATAAGTTATATTGATAATGTTAAACGTGTCCATACAACCTTTTTTAATTATATAGCGTGTTTAAATCGAAATGTTGTAATTGCCTTGCATTAAGCGAGTGTTCACGTTTTTTAAAGTGTTGGGCAAAATTAATAAGCATGCCAAGCAACCGGCGGCCACTAAAAGGCTTTATAATGCTTCGGGAGTTAGACGAGCATGGTTTCGGCTATGCATGGATCGATGGCGAAGTTGGAAATACCACGAGCCTAATTGAGCTATTTAGAGCAGCCTTAAAGACTGTGCGCTGCAGAAGATGCAGATATTTGTTATTTGTTATTGTTTACCGAAAGCACTGCAGTCCAAATCAAACGTCAGCGCACACAGGGCAAGGACACAATTTCAACGACGTCATTTCAAACGTGACGTTACATGCACATGTAATTCTAATTCCATTTGAAGGCATTAATTTATCATTAAAAGCAAAACCATTTGTTTTAGTGTAAGATATTTCACCTCATGAACACCAAAAGTGAATACGCTACGCCACTCGTGAAATGTGAATTTAAGTGCTCACTCGGTAAAATATATAACGATCTTACACTGAAACAAAACATCCATTATACATTTGAATCAAATAAATCCAACACAATCAGCTGTTGTCTTTATTATGAATATAAGACGCACGTTCTGAAATCGTAGATGTGCTTTCAATGCAAAGTGTTGTTCCTGGCACGGTGACTGCTCGAATAAAACGGAGCAAAGCTGCAGCTCAATTGGTATAACATAAACAGGCTCTTAGGAAACCGGTGCATTTGTATCAATGAATGATAGCAGACAATGGTAGTTCATACTGGTAATTGAATATAATTTAATATTTAAGCTTTTTCGTTTTGTTTCTATAACTCGCTCGTACATGTGTCGCTTTTTTGCATGATATATTGGAGATGGCTCGTTCAGAAGTTGGTATCTGAAATAACTTCTATCTGATTGTTAACTGTTAGTTTAACCCTAATTGGCATTTCAAAGCAAGATCAGCTTGAAAAACATATGGAAATTCCTTAACATTGTGCACTATTTATAGCGTTTTCTCGTTGTGTTTACCCTTCAAAGATGATCTGTCTTACTTTTCTGCAAAACCTTCTGCGGAGAAATATAATTCTTCAACTTTTAAACAATAATGGACGTAATGAGCTTGTGCCCGATACTCCTTTATTTTTAATATTTATGCAAAAAAGCTACAGAAACAAGCCAAGTAGCAAAAAATTTAAACATTAACCCGGTTGAATGGCACTGGGCAAACGCCAAAGACATAGAACACAAAATCACAAACAAGAAACATAGAAGAACCGCACAAAACTCCACAAACAGCACAGTGCATAAATATTATGTATATAAAAAATAGGTATGTTTATCAAGAACTGTTAGGTACCGCCTTGGAACGGTCAGTAAAATGTTTATTTACTGGGGGTTTAAACCAGTTTATGTGTACAAACCTCACTCTTATCCCAACAATCCTTAATAAAGATAAAACGCAAAAGGGAAATCTTATCAAACTATACATTAACTTGAATCAATATCAATATCAATAAAACCAATAATATTAAACGTATAGGTAAACCTCAAGTACTTCTATGATAAGACTAATTGTTCAATGATGAATGGAGTTTCAATTTTAGGTTGATCAAGACCAATTAAAATCTTCATTTTATTCAGTTCACATCTGTAAATTTCAAAGGAAGACAGAGTGATTTTAGACGGCATAACGGCCGAGTTCAAAAATGGCTCTCATGATCACGTAGTTGCATCAGTTTTCTTAAATATTGCATCGTCTGTGATTCTTAAAGATTACATTAAACGAACAAATACGCGTCTGATTTTGTAGAAATAAGCAAAATTTGCCATACTTGTACACTGTTATTTTGATTTGATTTTCAATTCAAATGCATTGTACGTGTTGAAATCATAATAATGCAAATTGGGAATAGCCCCACAGATAGTGAATGTAAGGAAGGCAAATTTAGTAATTTAAATTTACAATTATTTGCTTTACACTGCAAATTAGCAAATGCAACCGAACTCCAACATATATATCGTATTTGAGAGGAACAGGGTCTGTTTGTTAATAGAAACGGTGATATTAAAAAACGATTAAATCATGAAACGAACTGCTTAGTTTCTAAAACAGAGGGTAGAATTGTGGGCAGATTAAAGAAAAGTTCAATTTCTCTACCTACGTATTTCCTCTTCGAAATGGCTATCATATGTCATAAACCTTTTGTAAAAATAGTATTGTGCTCCTTTTTATATTTTCGTATTTATCATACACTTAGTTCTGATTGAAATGCGATTTTTTTGTTTTGGTTTTGTAAACTCGCATGGTATTGCGTACCTTCAGGTATTAAGAACAATTTAGTTGTAAATTGCAAACAGATGGAAATAATGAGATATATTTATAAGCGACTTTGTATATTAAATCGATGACCATTGACTATTTATTACAATATCGCTATCAGATACAATAAACATTCAATTTGCCCACAGCTATGTTGCTTTGCAATGCGATCAGCAAACAAGCGCTCACAATAACATTCCAAGGAAGCCCTAAGGGTATGCCTAATGAATTCAATAGAAACAGGTTAGCGTGAGGCCAAACCTTTGACAAAGAACCTTAACAAAGACAATCAGTACCAGTGAACAATGAAAAGCAATTAAATATTCATTAATATTTATGATATGAATTGTAACTACTATACGAGAGGTTTTAATAATCTATTCTCAACATTCCGCGTAATTAATAGGCTGATAAAATAAAATAAGTTTTACTGTCAAACGCTAAAAAACGTCCTGATTTCTTGACGTGTATTATTTTATATAAATTATTTAATTGATGGAATTTGAAATGATAACAATGCACGTACAAACATTTATCATTGAGAGAAGTGGTTTAAACCACCACACGAATTCAAAACATTAGTTCCAGTTAGACTGTAGTGTTCCAAATGCCAGATTATCGGGTTTCTTCCGAATACATTAGTATCATATAACACAACTTATTCAAACGGGAATGTAGCTAACATCCAAATACTAATATTTATAATTTCCCTTCACAAGCTTCCTTCGATGTTCGGTTACCATGGCATTATCATTGATATTCCAATGAACGCAACAGATTTGGATTTTTTTTCTTTAAATTCAATTGCGAAGCGCATGACTGTTTTAATGACGTTTTTTGTAGTACGTATATTGCAATCGATGAAATAATTGACGTCAACGACGACGCCGCTGTGCAAAATACCATTTTTACGACGATTTAATGTTGAAACATAATGTTTTAATCATGCGTATATGAAGAAAAAGTATTGATAAAAATTCATGTGTATGTTAATATACAATGAATATTGTAGTATTGCAAAAAATGTACGCTGTTTGATAAAATGTTGATTATCTCTTACACTTTAAAAATGCATAAATGCTTATCGAAATGTACAAATTCGGAATACGTCTTCATTTATTCCATACATCAATGCATTCCTTACTTTAAATGAAAAACTGATTGGTTGTCATTTACATTACTGCGTGTGATATACGTTAATATAGAAAAAAATAATACAAACGTAATACTTTCATCCACCTGAATTGTATTAAGTGTCCATCATCAATATTATTTTTCATGGCCACTTAACAAAGGGTCATATGTTGGTCAGATACATTGATAATGGGTTTAATTATCAGATTTTAAATATTCATTAATGATCGTAGAGCAAAAATTTGTTTCATTCTGAGGTAGACTATTCAAGAGATATAATGCGTGAAATGAATTAAAAAATTAACAATTTCGAATACGAAAAAGGTAATGATGGCAAATAGGGTAAAATAAGGTATTCTCAGTTTAAATAAAATATTAACATAGTTCAAAATAGGTAGCAGCTCAAAAAGTTATGCCGGGAAAAGAAGCATTAAATGAGTATATGGACTATGCCACCATCCATGGCGTTGGTCGACTGAAGAATTCACCATTTAAGGTAAGTTTGATTCAATTAATACACTTATTAATAATAGAATTTGCTAGTGAGCATCATTTAAAAGATATTGGCTAATAATACCCGTTTTAGTCGTCAGAATACACGAAACAAGATTCATACTTTTTCCCACAAAGTCTGTGGCATTGGCTGTATAGGTTTACATTTAATGTTGAAGAACTAAAGTAATGGATAACAATTTATTAACAACTTACTAATGCCAAACACTTCCATAAAACGCAATGTATAGCGAAATATACCTATAAGGCTTTTTTATTTAAAAGTTTATCAAAGGTGTTTCCGAAATACGGCTTTCAGTGCAATAGTTTATTTGTAATTCGAAGGTCCAACACCTAAACCAAATAAGTTAAAATCAATTTAACATTCCATAATAACACAGCACCAGTCGGATTTTAGATAAACGCATCGATATGTGCAGAACATGAGTTTGTTTAGCAAACATGAGGTGCAAACGACCTATTAAGACATGAGTCGGGCGATTTGTTTTCAAAAGAAATAAATGGAAGAACAGGAATGGTAAATGAATAACCATTTTAAGGCAACATCTAAAAACGAACATTCCAAAATTTCCAGGAATGAAAGCGAAAATGCTTATAATGATATTGTATAAAAAGAGGTTTTCACTTTTCCCGCTTAAGGCAATATTTTATTAGTTTTAATATTTTAATGTTTCTATATTTCATTGTATAATATAAAAAAACACATCATTTAAACCATTCGAGCTACCTTCAACATATTTTTGTATTCCTAGTAATTGAATAGAATTTTTTGTCACTAATTCATTGAAATACACCATTATTCTGAAATTTCGGTAGCGGCAGCGATATTAAATATTATTGCATACTTAAACACAAAGCAATGAGTGAAAACAATGTCTCTATATACATCCTCTAATCGAAACGCTTAGGTTCTACTATTAAGTTTAAGTTGGTTTTAAATTAAGGAATTTTGTTTGTGGTTTAGTATGATGTCTCCTCCAAACATTACTAAGTAGGTCATGTCCTCAGTACGTGAGAAAATACCGATTCGTCCGATATTTGGTATGTTTACACATTTTCAGTTGCTGAAACTTATTTGGATTTTTGCATTGGCAGCCTCGTTTGGAATGATCATTTGGCAAGTTGTAGAACTGTACATGAAGTATAGCGAGTAAGTCTGACGAAGTTTCTTTTCTTATTTTAACTCACCTATCATTAACTTCAGATTGAAAATTTACATTTGCAATGCGTGGCGTATCGATAAGTTTAAACTTTACACCTAAGAAATGGTCATTTCACCGATGAATATCGAGAATTGAATATCAACGGCGTGATTCCATTTCATTGCACAAGCTGAATATCATAAACATAACTGTAAAAAAGTAACCAGCAGTAACATAACTAGTGTTTTAGTCCATTTGTTCGAATTCGACAATTAAAATTTCTTAGATGATAAAAATGATAATAGAATGATGATATTGCCTAATGGTGAGTTTGACGGTGTATACTATCCAGTTGAATAGCTTGAGTTATCATTAATTATATTGAGTGTTATTATTTCCATTGTAATTATTTGTTAACAAGAAAATAAATAAAAATACTGCTACTGCGAATAAAACTACTACTAGTAGTTTATTCATGATACGAAGAACGAGAATTGCGTTGCAGACAACCCATATCCACATCTATGGAAATAAAGACGCCGAAAGTGACGAAATTTCCGCTCATCACGATATGCAACACAAACCCAGTACAGTACTTCAGCTTTCCAGGCGATAGTCATCTTGAACTAGTTATTAAAGAAGCGAGCAGCAAATATGAAATCAATACTGCCATATTTAATGGAACAGAGGTAGGACGAATCCAGGTAGTATGTAATTAGTTATTTTGTATCATGGTTTAATGTCTGATACACCTGTATGATCAGTATATTTAATGCTTTTGGTGTAAAAACTAAAACTGCCATACAATCATTGAAAATTTTCAAGTAACAATCATGTACCTACAGAATATTTTTAAAATATGACAGTTGTAAGACATCATATAGTTGGTTGTTTTTGCAATGTCATCGAGAGTGTCATCAACACTATCTTACATCGACAGACATGGAACTTTAGTTACTGATATTGTAAAAGAGAACTCATTCAAATCATCTTGCACAAAAGGAAGAATAACTGATTTAAAAAGGTCAATTATTTAAAATATGTTTTAACTATTTAAGGACAAAATTCAAATGATTGCCGCATGAGTCATTAGAATGACTTGAAGTTGTATATAGCGGTGCAAATCTGTTCGAAAATAGCAATGATAAAAATATGAAATTTAAAGTACAAATTGTTCAAGGAATTCAGCTACATTTGTTATGGTTATATTTAATTAATAAAATGCTAAACTCATCCTTCAGATATAATTCTGAAAACTATAATTTTGAATAAGTTTATCACAATGTTTTTATGAAAGTTTTTATTAAATGTCAATTTCATTTGACCTATCAAAATCGAATTTTGTCTCCTTAACTTGTTTCAAAAATATTTATCCATTTTAAATATATAAGGAAAGTCTGACTGTTATTTTACATTTTCTTTCAGGATTTTGATGAGTATAACTACACGGCATTTGATAGTTCTAACACTAGCTCGATTGGTAAGCAGTTCTCTTTAAAAAAAATATTCTCTTTTTAATAAAATGTATTTTGTAGGAATTGACATTGATATTTTCAAACCCGTTAATTGTCTTCCCACAATGCCATTGTAACTAAACTACTGCCTTTGTAAATGTAGCATGTATTGATAAAATAATTCCTTGTACATTAGTCACAATTTAATGCATATCTTAAAAAGTTTTAATTGTACAAAAACACACTTATTTTTCAGACAATGATGTGTTATTCTACTCGGCCGAAAAGTTTAAGACAAAGCTGGCTCTACTTGATTTTGAAACACTAATGGAATACTCGCAACCAATGAATGAGTTAATTTTGATTTGCAATTTTGCCGGCAAAACTTGCAACGAGTAAGTTGTTCGTTTATTTAAAAAGAAAGTTGCGGTAATTAAGTAAGATATAAAATTAAGCACACCAAAATATGAGTATGTGTCAGATTATTCCTTCTCAGACTATATACGACCAAACGTATAAACGTTGTAATCAGATAACTTTATGTATACACTGAGCAAGAATACTGAAATATAAATTGAATTGAAGGTTTGTCAAAGATGCAAGAGTTATTTGATATAATCATATAATCATCTGACTGATGGATGGTTGCAAAGTCTGGGGAACTTTGACACAAAAATAGAATTTCATCGAATGGAAAAAGGTTTTATTTGCGCATATCATCGAATTCATGACGATAAAATGCTCTATTTCAAATAATTCATCAGGCATAAGTAAACATGATGCCACCTAAAAAACACTCTTAACGGATATAATTACTTGTTGATATCGCCAAAGGCGGAATGTACTCATTGTAAACAGAGCATATCTTGCTACCCGCAAAAAAATCTTAAAACATGGTGTTCGTTAATGTACATGTCATATCAATTTTGTTCTGACTATTCAAAGTACTCAGTGAAATAAGTTTCGACGTACGTTACTTTGTGCGTAATATCATTCTAAAACATATGTTGTTGTTCCAATGTATAAGGATCTAACTACAGTTTTGTAAATCTACTAGATGTTCACATTATCTCTTAGGCAATGTCCTTTATAATATGAAAGAAAACAAAATGAAAGATAATTTACCTGCTAATGCTTTCTGTATCTACACGATTCCTATTTATTGCAATAATCACTGCAAAATAAAGTAGATATACAGTCCAAAAAACACTGTTTCTTCAAATGCCTTTGCGATTAAGAAGATTTAATTTAATATTTTCTGAAAAATGGCACGAGTTTAGTAAATTATCCTGTATATACTTCCATTGATGTGTGAGATGGGACGGTTTAACAACACAAAGTCATCAAATATTTTCAAACCGTTTTAAATAAAACAATTATCATGCACAGTTTTTTGTTTGTGGTTTATATAATCCTCGACGGTTTGCATTATTGTTTCATGGCTTACACTGAATTTCTATTAACAGGAACGCCTGGAATATTAAACGCTCGTATGAGTACGGCCTTTGTTACGAGTTCTACCCCGACTACCAGATGTGTACGGACCCGAATATACAGTCCGGCTGTGGAAATGTAGCCTCAGCAGGCCAGCAATATGGTAAGCAAAACAATTCTGTTGCAATTTCAGTGTTGATTCGGTAATGGAGTATTATAATTATTATGCAACTAGCATTTAAATAAATCTTCATCATATGCATTTTTGTTTAACAAGGTATAAGCTTTACTTTTTTTTCTATTATTTATTGATTCCAGAAACTGCAAAAAGTGTGTTTAGGTCCGACAGTCACTGAAATGGAAACATAAAATGTTAAACAACAGCCATAGTGCTTGTGTATGTTTAGTAAATTTCCAGATGTACTATTCAAAATAAATGTTTTATTTTATATAATTTAATTTTTCAATATTTTTTCAGGGCTAGAAATTCTATTGAATGTTGATCAAGAACAATCGATTCCGTTTGTAACATCATCGACTGGTGTGTTAGTCATCCCGTCACATAAATACCATGACCATGTCGAAACAAATCAAGGGATATTTGTGCCTACTGGATTCGAGGCAAACATTGCTTTGAGGAAGGTATTATAAGTGTCACTGGTATTAGCTGAGAATGTACTGGATTTAAATTACTTATTTAAAAAAATCCCGCACGTTTGTTAACCATTTATTTATCGAATATAATATAATTTAGTGTAACCTTTAATGTCCCTTTAAATTCACGATACGGCCGACTATTTATGGAGTACGTGTTAATATGTTTTTTTTTAAGAAATACTAAGTGTTCTTGATGTAAACTTGTGTTTTGGCAATATAGATCTATCAATTATGTTATAACAAAGTCATGTTTTCTTTTTGTTCATGGAATTTGGTATGTTTCGGTGTACCCGTTCAGAAACTATTACATGTGTTGACGACAGACCTTTTTCGAGTGTACATTTTTTGTTTACTTTAAGTCGCTCGATAGTCAGATACTCCGCCATATTTGTGGTATTAAAATTTACTCGAAGTGAGAAGATTCAATTTCATCGATAACCAGTCGAAAACTGTTGGTCATATAGAAATACAGAAATGGTAGGATACAAATCTATCGAACGTAATGGCCTATTGAATTTCTTGTTTAACACGCATGCTTTCTTCCCAATAATTAGTACTACAATATACAATGAGTTTAAATTATTAGGATGGTTAAATATCGAAAACAATGGTTCTAATAAAGGATACCGGGTGTAATTTGAGAAAAGCTACATTATAAGACGAAAATTGATCTAAATATCTAAGGACCCACCGGTCATTTGTTATGTGTTCGGCTTTAGCTATTTAATACAAATACATGGGTACAATCTTGTTATCAGTAAGTATTATGTTCGGTCCGTGGAAGCATTTTTAAATACGTTTCTGAAGGTTTACCACTCAAAATGTATGCATTTATTTTAAGAACAAGTATCACTTGATTGAAAAATTATGGTTTATATATGCACTGCGTTGTTTGTGGAGTTTTGTGCTGTTCGTTCATGTTTCTTGGTTGTGATTATTTTTTGTGTTTTGTGTCTTTGGCGTTTACCCTTTGCCATTAAACGAGGTTGATGTTTAAAAGTTTGGCCACTGAAGTTGTTTTTGTAGTTTATCATATTGATATATTCATTGTGCTGAGGTGTTATCTCAATTCTTTACGCTATCTTGCTTACATTTTATGCATTAACTATGTCAACCTATACACGCATTTGATTGTGTAGACATCCACTCACCGGGTACCTGGGGAAAACGTTGAACGACTACGATGCAACGCTTCTGCAGAAGTATCATATGAGGTAAATGTGGCAAAGTAAAAGCATCATTGCTAAAGCTGGCTATGGCATTATAATAGTGATATTTACTGATCATGAGATGTATAGTCTGTTTCATGCATCATTGAAAGTATTATGTTTGAGACAAGTTTCAATGAATACCAGTTTATGTGGTCCATAAAAGCCATTTATATCATAAACGAAGTCGCACAGATGTATTCACTTCATGTATATAAATTAAACGTGACGTCAATATGTCAATTTGTTGAACACTTGATAAATATATCAAGTGTTCAACATAATGCCATATTTGCGTCACGTTTGTTCAAAAACAAGTGTTTAACATTTGCGAACTGTTTATCTTGGTTGTATGTATTTAGATTTGTAACTCATCATATAAGCATTTTAATATAAATATAATTCACACATATCGAATGCTTATTAAAAATCGTATTGAAAATGAAAATAATATCCACTGTATATAATGATGTCATAAGTATTTAAGTAGATCAGTAATGCTTTAAGTAATTGTCTTGTATTATTTATTTATTAAGCAATTGTATTCCCTAAGCTCAGACAGTTCATTACCGTGACATGACGAAACATAAGCTTATTATTACCGAAGGAATGATGTCGTGCATAAAAGTTTAGATACTATATGAAATGTCAAGTTCACACTCGGATGAAAAAAAAGTGTTCACACATCGACTTAAGAGAAATACTTTATTACTTAGCAAAAACGTTTCATAGTCAATGATAATTAATCACACCTTTTGATCTATTTATTGCAATTCAATCAAAGTTTACAAACTTGAAAAGAAAGAATATGATTGTCGCGTTAAAAGCTATGTCCGTATCTCAAAGTTCATTATTAAATGCATAATGTTACGATATAACCTTTGTCAAGCGTTCAATTCAAAATGCATACACATTATATGATAATTGTTATTATCCAGACAAAATCCTGTCTGGCGCATTTTTCCACCATTGATTATAGCCGGTTTTGCTTAAATGACTGCTTTGCTGTGAAGGTTCGCCGTTAAACTGCTATCTGGTGTTTAATCATAATGATTCACTTATGATATGGATAATGATATATTTTGTGCATATCACTCCAAAAGTACGGAATTAACGAACAATAATTGATAAATGCGTTGTTTTAGTGTGTTTACGGCTTTACTTAACACTGCACAATCTGGAAGAGTTTGGCTTTAAGGTATCATTTTTATCACCTTTCACCTTTCCTTCAACTTGAACAGGAATCCATTCAGTAATATTTAAATTATTTATTACAGGAATGTATTAACAATTATCAAGAGATTCACATTCTAGAAGTGTGTGGCTGTTTGCATCACTTTTATGAAACCGGTATGCTCAACGCTTCTATCCCGCCAGAGAAGTTGATGGATCCATACACAGGAGATATACCTTGCTATACTGATGTACATCTAAATTGTGTTCGCGAGACGCTTGCTCAATTCGTTTTGAAAACGCCAGCAAGTTTTGACAATTGCCTGCCAAGCTGCGAGTAAGATTTTTCTAACTATATGTTTATTGTAATTAGTGTAATGAAACCTACAAAATTATATATTAATGCAGCTAATTTAGCTTTGGCTTTCTACATTTAAAGTGAATTAGGTTTTAAAGGGTTATGTATTTTCTTGAAAATAACTGTTATATACCGTATTATCAATAACCTGATAAAGGTATGATAGTTTACACATTAAAGTTAATACAGGAAAGAGTCTCTAAATTATGAAGAAAGTAAAATCCTGAAAACGGGCTTAGTTGTAATTTATTTTTGAAATATTACACCCCATGTCAGATGAGTGACGTGCAATAAAGCGCTTTTTTCTTATTTGTTTATAACAAACGTATGCCATATAATTACGGTTAAATGGAGTATAAATATGTAGTCGTCTTAGTTTTCCCAATTAGTAATATATAAATGTACTCAATCAGGCGCTATCATGCCGAATAGGTCGAAGGTCTGATTTACTTAATATTTCTGTGTACGTTTCTGTGTAAAGTCTATCTTAAAAATATATGTTTCTTTGGGCCATTGCCTAGTGCATGGACTTTTCCCTGTTGTGTGCAATGTATTGTTGTATGTAATTGATATAGTATGTCAAAATCAGTAAAGTTAGTGCCAACCATTCAGATTCTCCTTGAATACGGTGATTTTATTTTTTATATTTTTATGTATTTCGTAAAATTAAAAAAACATAATAATAACCGTCCTAATTATTTTTTATTTTAATTTGCGCTTATTGTAAACAATGTTTAAGAATGCCAATGTTATAAATGCATGACCTGATTTAGCAATTGGAAACAATCACAATGATATGGACCTTAAATAGTTGTAAAAACACAATTATCATTTATTAATACAAAAACCAATATTGATATATCTTAAAAAGGTGTATAAATTCCTTCATTTATTTTCATTACCATTAGTTTAATTGATTATGTATTAAAATATTCGGACTAGATCCTTCTGAAAGGGAAACAACAACCAAAACCTGAACATGATTTAACCGTTTATTAAGTAATATAATTTGCAAGACTATTGATACAACCTAGCGCCGGCAAAATACATTTTCAATGGCACCAATAGAACGAAAAATAATAAAGAACACTGTGTAATTTTACACCGTCGACTCCTTACTTGGTACGGCTTTTAACTGCACATGAAATACAGCACAATATATCGCCCAAATATGTTCCGTTACGAATGCGTGAAGTAATGTTTTTAATAATTTGTTTCGTACGTTTGCATATTTGCAGGAAAATAAATAACGATTAAATTATAACGAACGACCACTTAGTGACGTAATACATTGATCAAGGAATTAATCGGTTAATATATAAAGTTACATTCCGTTTTTATGACAATGTTGAGCGAAACATAAATGATTCATTTCGTGCTTTTTTGATGAAATATTGAGTTTAATCAGTATAAAAACAGAAAAAAAAATCAATTTGATATGTTAATGCAAACTAAGGAGTGAAGTTATCATCTTTAAGAAGTACTTAAAATCCACTTAATTCTTTACAATTTATATTTTACTGACCGTTCCAAGGCGGTACCTAACAATCCTTGATACACATACAATTTTTATATAGTACATATGCATTGTGTTGTTTGTGGAGTTTTGTGCTGTTGTTCCATGTTTCTTGTTTGTGATTTTTTTTGTCCTATGTGTTCGCGTTAACCCTATGCCATTAAACGGGCGTTATGATAAAACAGTTTGCTACTGAACTTGTTTATGCAGTTTTTCACATAAGACAAAATCAAAACAAGTCACCTTATTTATTTACATTATAAAATATTGCATCATTTTAAGTAGAGACATACTTGGAAATAAACAAAATTTCCGTTTATTGAAATTGAAATTCTGCTTTCGAGTGAATTCTTGGCCTATTAAGCTAAATGTTCGAACATTTGCTTCCAAACAAAGAATGTTACAGACGTAAAAACTTGTTCTTCACTCAAAGCGTCGCCAATCTTGAATGTATGTTTTTCTTTAACACCAGTCAAAAGGTATCTTACTCTGATCTCAACAAACATCGTCCGTATAATTTCTGTTTTAGCAAAAAAACACGCAAACCTCAATATATGCCTGGACATGAACGTGTCACCTGGTATATTTTGATGGAATGATTATGATTTAAAATGAATATATGTTTGTATGAAATCATAATTTGAAACTATTCAACTGTGTTAATGTGTCTTTAACCTAGATTATTTTTTGTTTCAGGGAAGAATCTATCGACAAGAGACTAGTGTTATTGAATTGGCCGAATGAGTTTTTTACTCCAATTCTTCGACGAATAGTAAAATCAAAGTTACCAAAGTATGACTTGGAGTCATTGAACAGAGATAAAATCAGGTTTGAACCTTGTATTAAAATGTGCCGGAATGTTTTTATCTAAAGGCCGATTCCAGCAGTGTATGCATGAATAAGGTCGCTAAGTATTTCAACAAAAATAGTTCTGAAATTGAAATTAGAGTTACATGTTTAAAGCTTAACCTTGTATTGTTTGCATCGTCTTTTAATAGCCAACTTATATTTACATCACATAGAGCTTCCACGATGACCATAGACAATATAGAACATAATAGTTTTATAATGTCAGTACGATCACCATATAGTATAACATAATAGCTTTATAACCTTCATACTGTAACCGTAGACTGTAACATTATAGCTTTATAACTTCCATACAGTGACCTTTGAGTGTAACATAATCTGCTTAAGCGTCCAAACAGTGACCCTGGACTGTGATATTATAGCTTTAAAGCATACATACCGTGTTTATCCCATAATATTTGTCATAGAAAGAAGGTGTCAATGGTCCACATCTGCAACTTGAATGGCTTGGGTAAATTAATGTTCCCAATCTGCATATTTGATATTGTTGGTATTGGCTGAAAGATTTAATACTTTTATAAAAGTAATGGGATTTGCCACACAATTGCCATCAACATAACCCGATAGAAAGCATGCGGGTTTTTAAGCATGTATTCGCATATTATTTGAATTTAGAAATCATTGATCATGTTTATTTCAATGGGAGTGTTTTTAAAATTTAATGACCTGGCAATGTATACTCTGTTGGCTGCGTTTATTCTGTTATTATCGCAATAGTAAAGTTGTATACATTTTAATTTTTAACAGAGACAACATGCTTCTTATGCGTGTGTATTTGGACACACTCTCATACGAACACGTCAAGGAGGAGTACTCTTATGGGGTGTGTATAATTACAATGTGCATTAATGAAGTTCCTGAAGTAAATTGAATCAAATATGTTTTATATATGTTAAACTCATCCAAATTATTTTAAGAGATTACCATTGGGAAAGAAAACAATAGTTATGTCGTAATTATTATCAACATATCGTCTTACTTACGCGTTCATATATCTTTTTAATAGATTTTTTTAAGAGTCTATTTGACATATCGATGTCCTGTGTCTTCGCATTGATTTCGTGGACATTTTCAATATGAATATCTTTTTATAGATTGTGAATTTTGTCAGCGATATCGGAGGACAACTTGGACTTTGGGCAGGTTTTTCGATTTTGTCCGTGCTGGAAGTTATAGAACTAGTGCTGCTCGTGTTTGCAATGAAGAAAAGGCAAAACGAGACAAGGGCGCGGGAGACCACATCTGTTACCCAAGTCCAACCTATTGTGAATGACACGGATGCTCCAGTGAAAGAAAAACCATATATTTAAACTCATTTCTTGCGAGTATGATTTTAACACTTCGTTCAACTTGATAAATATGGAGACGAGTGTGAGTTTTAGCTCTCAATAACTGATTTTAACGTGTTTATTATAATCATTATTACTATTGCTTTGTTATACTTTCATTTAGTACAAACGTCACATTAGATTGTTTCTCATGCACTCAATGTATAATGGTTTAATTTTTTTAGATGGAATTTGCAACGCACAACATGAATTCTAGGAGGGCTTTGCAAATAAGCAATTAAGATATATACTATTCACTGTGCAGATTTAAATATTTTGGTATGTTCGACGTTTACACATTTGTTTTATCGCACTGCCGTATGATCAATATAACAAATGACTATGTAACAATCCACACAACTATGCTAGTATATTTGAATCTTGAAAATGGTCGATTAATATTTACTCTATACAATAACCTTTCAACAAAACACGTCATTGTCTCACTTGTTTTTTACCTTACCCGAAGGTAAATTTCCGGTACTGCGATTCCTGGTAGTACCCATTACTTAAACACGGATGGAATGTTCGGTAAAACGAATTTCACGTTCCTTGCACCGATAGTTCCGTTTTAATACTTAAAAAAGCTTTGATTGTATAAGCGTTTGCCTACCAGGTATCCGTGTCAGCCATATTTATATCTTGACGTCATGGTGCACGTTCTCGTCTTCGTCGGTCAAACTGTAACTGTATATAGTAGCATGTGTATTATAGTTGGTAACACTTTGTTGATGTTATATAATGTCAATTATAAGATTTTTGTTGAGCACTAAACATGCTGTTCCCTGGTTATGTGTACTTAAATGTCTTTATAATTAAACTACATACTCAATAATCGGTTAATATGTCTAACTATTGTACAAATTAAGTATGTTTTTGAAATTTGCATGTAATAAGTTTAATGAAGTATAGATATATAAAATGCGTAAGCTATTGTCAAAATATGTTTACATATATAGTGGCATTGTAATAAGAACAAATGGAATTACTCGTACAGAAAACACAATTGAGTCTGCTTTAGATAAGAACAATGTCTTATTGCTAAACCTTCAGGTGGTCTAAACAAAATGGGATGTAGATATTGGGCCGATTTTTGAGAACTTTGATGAGGTCAAAATTAGTAAAAGTATCAGTATTCTGTACGCCACTTTCTGTATTAAATAGCATGTATTATTCTAAAAATTATAGATAGTTAATAGCAGCATTAATTGTTTTGAGTTATAATTTGATAGGCTTGTATTGTGCACAACGATCGCTCAGTTATTTATGAATGCCTATTCCCATGGCCATACCCAAATAGGAATCACTTTGTTTATTAAATTACTCATATTTGTGTTCATAACTGCCACAATTTACCACATATAATGTATATAAAACCACACTTGCCATGTTTACTATGAGTGAAAAATCGGAGTCACAATATTATGAATATTGTTGAATTTTACAAATTTAAAAGAAGTATTTAAGGTAAGTATGAATTTGTATTGTTTAATAGTATAAAATATTTTAAGGAAACTTATTTACAGACGAGTTATACTCTGAAAACATAGTGGTTTGTAGAAATAAAATTTTGTACTGTTAACAATGTTAAAGTTATCTTAGGTTACTCCGAGAAATCGAATACCAAAATCGTTTATTCTGCTTGAGAACATATTAAACAAGTTAAACAGGAAGGAATGGGGAGAAAGAGAGTAGGGTTGTTGGTATAAATAAAGTACTTTAGCTTTGAGAAACGATTGATACTGCTGATTAACACATGTTTAGAGAATGAAAACATTCCAGGGTGTGTAGAAGGTAGTTATTACTAGTTGGTTGTGGCTGATCACTTTGCTCACAATACGACCTCACAGACTTTAATTCTTCTTTCGGTCGCATTTTTGAAATAGTTGCCAATCAGTATGACGTTACCTCCTGTTACGCAGGTGGATTAGAATTTCCGAAATCGTAGTAACAGGTGTTACTTTACATAATTTGTCACGTTTCAGCCTCTGGACTTAAAATGCGGTCGGAATATACCAAGCATGTAAGAAATAAATAAATGTTTAACTTTATAATCACGTTTCTGGAAGCCTCGTCGATAACATGTTTGTGGTGTAAAATATACTGTTAGATAGGATAAATATAAATTGCCCACCGCCCCCACCTCCCTTGTGGACTACTTTGACTGAAAACACAGACTACTGTTAATCAAAGTTCCTACGCAAGAGAGACCAGACAAATATATAAACATTTAATTTTGATATTTAATACATGTATATGTAAAATGTTTACAAATTGTCTGGAACATTGCATTTGGCCAGTTTACCGCAAAAAATTGAATGAGAGCAATGACTGAACATTGAATTATTCTAGACACCAACGACTACTTACCAGTTTTGTCAATTGAACTAATACCATAAATTTGAAACTTTGGATGTTATATTTTCACCAGAAAAAATAATCTTGCAGAATATTTGAAATGTAAATATATAATAGTTCTGAATGTAATGAAATAATTTTGCATAGCTGTATAACAGAAATTGATAACATATGAATTATTTATATTAAAGGAATATTCAACAGATTGTATTTAGCTACACAGAATACTGATTTGTTTTAAACAATACTTGGTTGAATAATGCAACGCTTTGGTAGCGATATTATATCAAATCAGTGGGAACAATGATTATACAGACAACGGATGAAGATACATTTGAATTCATCATAATTTAAAGGCAAATAAAACGAAAGTGTTATGTTGAACGCCCTAACTTTGGCAGAAATTGGTTGTCATGATTCAATAAGCAAGGAGGTGCAAATAACTATCGGTTCCTTAAATAAAGTTATGCTAAGGACTTTGAAATGACGATATGCAACTTAAATTATGTTTATGAACGAATGTTTACATGCGCCAGTACCTTTTGACAAACAAAGCGTTGTTTGTTGTATTGTAATAGTCAATCAAGTAATAACCGGCGTTGAAATATTGACCATTGAACCTAACCACTTAAACTTCCAACCTTTAAAATATTAAAATTTTAAAATCTAACCAATAATAAGTCTCGCAAGATCTGCACTAGAAATCGAGGCATACTACATAGTAGCTCGAAACCTGGCATGTTCGTGTTTTTCATTTGCAAACAACATTTGGTTGGTTAATATATTTCAACAAAGTGATGGCTGTCAAAATGTTAAAAAATTCCATGTATTCGAACATGAACGCTTTAGCGTTTGTTGAACATGTTAAGTATTAGTGTTTTATGTCGATGCCATTTATAACAGTCAAGCTATCAATGTATAGGTGTTCGAATTTGATCGTTTGCATTCTCGCGATTGAAATTGTTCAGCGGAAACATTTCTGTTTCATTAAGTTGATATTTGAAGGTTTATATCAGAGTAGCTGGCAATTATTACCAACAAAACAGATATAAGTATTATTCATTCCAACGTGTGTATTTTGTGTACTTAAAACTGCCAGGAACATATCCGCCGGTCAAACATTTCGATGTCCAGTCAGCGAGTTAATGAATTTACAACGTTGCGTTATAAACGCTCTGACACATACATTAACATTTGCTTCATTGGTTGGGAACTATATTACTATTTCATATGTAAAGCTGTGAAAAATTAAGAAAAAATAAGTGAAGTATTTCATTTGCGGATAGTTAGAAAGCACATAATGCAAAAAGGCGTGGCTGAGCCTGTTTAATCGAATGCCATTATCCCGGACGGTATTCTAAATAAGGCTTGTATTTTCTTGTTTTGTTTTATTTCGGACACAAATTACAATGAGAAAATGCTAATATACACACTTCGATGGGCCTTTCGAAAATCTATTCTTTGATTAATGCCGTGTAAATTGTAAACTTACATTATTCATAACAATAGTTTGTTCCATGCTGGAGTGTTTTTCATTGCTTTCCTCTTGACATTTACGACCATATCGGTGAAAAGGAGGCGGAGCTTAACTGTGCAATAAGTATCGTGCGAATAGAGCATACCCCTTTCCACCTATACCAACACGCTAGTAAATGAGCGTAATCCTTCATCACATGAAAACAGTTACTTCACCGAATACGTCATACACTGACTCAATAAACTGATTTGTTTTATGTTTTTGACATTTTGACATTTTCTGCAATGACCACAACAGACAGCGTTATAAAACGTTCATAACTGATCTCTTTTGATAGCATTTATAATTCGAAATGTTCCATACATATTTAAAATGGTTATTGTCATAATAAATTGACATAGTTAAATCAACAATAGATCCCGTTATATATTGTAGAGTCATGGCCTTTGGCATGCCTAAATATGACCAGGTAAACTTTGTCGGCTCTCTTACATGATAATATAGTTAGTATCCATTCTTCATCAAAGGTTTGTCAGTAGTCCATCTGATCCAAATTGATCTTCACCCTGATTGCACTTTTCAATATGGGATTATGACATTAAACTTGTGCTGTTCTTTCATGTTTCTTGTTTTTGATCTTTTTTTATTATATGTCTTTGGAGTTTACTCAGTGCAATTAAACCGTGTTAATGTTTAAACTGTTTACTACTGTGCTTGTTTTTGTATTTTTTCATATAAGTATTGTTAAACATTGCTTTATTAATTGTTTCCTCTTTCTGTCTTTTACATATCTTTACTATTTTAATTAGAATGCTTATTTGCATACTATTTCAGAAACGTTATCATCAGCCAGATCGCCCTATTCAATCTGAAGTGACGGCCTTTGAGTTATGACAACAGGACTACCATAGTTCGCCATCTTATTTGCGTGTGTGTAATTCAATCTTTACAAAATACAAAAAAATTACCATGTGCCTAAACAAACTCGACAATGTTTCATGAACAGTCGGATTGCACTTTTCCGCCAGGAGTTACCCTTTAACTCGAGTGTGTATTATCCTGTCTTCATGAAAATCTTTGTTTAAGCTGTATGGTCCTGTTTTCTATTTTGTAAGTAATATATATCGTGCACGCTTAAAAGCTTATACTTTCATAACATATTTTAGAGTAAAGCACCTTTGAATTTTCAACATTCACCATCTCTTTACATAACTCTACACTACAAGTTTATGGATGAAATCTTACTCATAAATTAGATTTACCACAATTAAAAAAATGTTTTAATTTACCAAAAGGGATGAATAAATGTCAAAACAATGGTTATTATGAAGGATATTGAGTTTAATTTGAAAGAAAGGTGCATAAAACACAGTCTTTCTACCGTATGACACGATAGTAGATCACAGTAAATCTTGAAGAATTCGCCAATCATTTAATGTTTTTGCGCTTTCAGCTTTTAAATACTCGGTTACAATCATGTGAACAGTTATTAATATTTTCCATAAATGCATTATTAAGTAAGTAGTTAAAGGTTTATCACTCAAAATTTATGTTTGTTGGTAATGTGTTTGAATTGATTTTGAATAAGAATCACATTAAACTTACTTCCTGAAATTCATTAGTAAAACATTATGCTAAAAAACATAAATCCAACTCATATTTTTATTTGTTAAACATATATGTTCCATGAAGAGGAAGTACCAAGCAGGCGAATGCAAAAAAAAATATTGAATGCACAGTCAAGACTACGTTTGACAATGTATTTAAAATGACTACATGCTTGTTTGTACGGGTCTATTGCAACGTGAAAGAATAACTTACATTAAGTAGTTCGATATTTATTGAAGAAAATACAAAATGTCAGTTGAAATAGGTAATATCAAACAATAACACATGAAATAAATTGCAAAAAATGCATATTCCGCGATTTGATTTCTAAATCCTATATCAGCAAAGCAATGATCAATCTGATATAATCACAAGTGTGTGAAGGCACAAGGAAATGAACATCTTTCTAAGTATTTTGTTTTCTTTTTATATAGAAAACATTCATACGAGCGTTTTTACATGTAATGGTGGACACAAAATGCACACCTTTGTTGCATTTGAACAATTAGTGACTAAAGAAAAGGCAATTCACAAACCTAATACCACATCTACGACAAATAGTACAAACTTACAAAACCCAAATACCTTCATATTGTATCTTGTTAATGTGTAAGCCTGTTATTGAATGTTTAATATATAACTGATGAAGAGTACATCACGCACACATATAGATCGTTAAAATTGTTCAAAGCATAACTCATTCAAAATGTATTGACAAGCATGTTTTAACACATCTTCTCAGCTCTGAGAATGAGCAATAATATAAATTGGACAAGCAGAAAAAAACGACAATGTCATGACAATAACGTAAAAGCTTAAATTTGAGCCAGAATTATCAGCAAACATATTCTATAAAGTATACAAAATGTGCATTATAATTTGAGTTTTGAGGCACGGCCTACGCAAAGAACATAATAAAAAGACGTGTGCCAGTATACAAATTGCTATTTAAACTGGTGTTTTAGAACAATAATATACATTGTTCTAAATTCTTTATAACAAAAAAGTATCTCGTACATTTTGATATAACACCAAGAAACATAATATTGATTTTATTATTTGTATAATTGTCTCAAATTCCTATACATCAGACGTTCTTATGTCTTATATTATTAGGTTGAGGGTACACAGCATATTTCCATTTGAACTGTTTAATTAAACTATCATCTGTATATATAACGTTAGCAACATCATGTGCAAAACGATATGTTGGCATAACGGTGTATACAAGTTTCCTTTTGAATATAATGGATTTAATATCGTTGTTAAAAATAATAATAAGCTCTTTTGCAAAAGTGTGTTGGTAAAGCCAGGCATTCAGTGTTCGAAAAACATAATGTTTATTTATAATTCGATACTGTTGTTTCCGAATTTTAAATATAGTAATGCAACTATATGTTTCTTGTGTAAGGTGTTTGTCTTGCATTGTTTTACTGTCGGCGTTACACTATTTCTCAAATTAATGCATCTGTTTGTTTGATAAATCTAATAATTTATAAAGATATGTCAAAATTAGCATATGTTGTTTGTGCTGGGTTTGAAATTTATAATGGCCTACTTTGACAGACAAAGCATAATACTATATTATATTTTTTTTTCTATCGTTTAACAATGATTAGAAGTAAAATAAAATCATGTTTAGTTTTGTATTGCATGCTATATAGACTCTAATCTTTTTATAAAAGCACCCGAGCAAACTTTAAGCAACGATCTGTTTAGTTAGCAACAACACCTTATTTGACCATTGACTTAACGTGTAAATTGTGTAATGCTACACAGGTCTGGCATTGTATTTATCAAATGTAATTCTGTGTAAATGTCCAATTGAATATAATGTTGTTTTTTCAATTAGACAGAAGCCTTCCTCACACTTTTATCGACACTTTTGTTTAATCATACTCGCCTTATGATAGTTAAGCGATGATTGGCGATCGTTGACGTTTCTCTGTTATATGGAGGAAAGGGCATTTATCGACATACATAAAAGCAAGAACTATAGTTTCTGCTCTGCATGTGTGTTGAGTGTGTACACACATTCATTTGAATATCTTGTAAGTTCATTTCAAAGATCAAGTTGAGCGGTTTTGCACACCAGCAACTACCAAACAGATGAAAACGCCACCGTTGACAACGACATATAAGTTATGACAAAACATCGACGCATTTATTAGAAATGACAGACGAAGACATAATGTTGGTGCAGTTTCGGTTAACACATGTACATGCCCGCCAAATAAAATACCCATAAGTTTAGAAAAACATCACCATGCATATAAACGTGTGTTTCTTTCTTGCTGTAACCTAGTATTAAAATATTTTCACACGCCCCCAAATACTCGTCATTTAAGGACAAACAATATTCTGATTTCATTGAAAATATTATGTTATTATGATAGTAATACGAACTCAAATATGATACGTTTTCATACTTCCACTCTCATTCAGTAAACAATAATTCTTAAAAAATTACATAATTGCCATAGGTTAACGATCCGAAAAAATTTCCTTTTCAAACCCATATTTGGAGTGTTCACTGCTGTCAGTGGGCGACGTGCAATGTGAAGTACATGTCGAGGTAATCTTGTCGGAGATACTTAGTCTTGTAACAATCGTATTTTCGGCATTTCCCGTATCACGCGAATCATTTCTGCGTCTGAAGTGTGAGTGCAATTCGTTCTCATATAACGACGACCTCCTTCTTTTTCGTAGAAGTCTATTGTAAACTCGAATATAGCCAAGTTTCACTTCAGATCTTCTCACGGCGTAAATAACAGGATCGCATATTGTGTTTAATATGATGAAAAGGAACAAAATGGAGTTGACTAGTCGCAGCCTGTCGAGAGCAGCTTTAGTCATTTTGGAATAGTCGGGTCTCAATATGTACAGAACGGTATGGTATAATCCTATTGGGCACCAACAAAGTGCAAATGTTCCAATTATTAGGAATGTTGTGACAATGGCTTTCATGGAATGCGAACTTTCTAACTGATTATGTCGGTCATCCCGAACAAGTTTCCTTACTTGGTAGCAGATCCGTGTGTAGATGATCAAAAGTCCGACTAGGACAATGAAAATAAATATTACAATAACAAGTTCGTAGTTGAATGTTGTTCTATTCACAGTATTAACATGGTCACAGAATGTTGTGTCTTCTTTCCGAAAGCTTGGTAAGCTTACAAATAAATCCAATACCCCGCAAAACACACTTGTCGCCCACAAAGCTGCAATGATGATTCTCACCTTTTGCTTGGAGAAGAAGCGATCGTAGTACAAGGCCTGCATAATGGCGACGTAATGGTCTACAGCCATCAAGACAAGATTGAACAATGTTGAAGTCAGCGCGATATTGAGGAACATCCGTCTCAGAACAGGAGTGCAATGGTGATGGCATTTTTTTAGCATAAGGATATCATGAATAACACAAGAGAGTACCACCATGATATCAGATACTCCCAAGTTAACAATCAGAGTGTTGTACTGTGACCACCGCTCGCGAGGAACATTTAAAGTAGCCACAATTGAGAAAACATTTGCTAAAAATCCAAAAACAATCAATATAAGCTTGACAAGCTCCTTTGTTTCCCTATACCCTTGACATGCATCACTGTTGCTAGACGTGTTGCTATCATAGTTCTCTTTTGCATGTTTCATAACTGTCAAAGTCACCAAGGGGATAATTGTAGAAGTTATATTGTACATCGTCGTTCGTTTTTAAGTGCTGAATTGCTCTGTTTTCCTTGCAACGTGTTCTGTATTGTTCATTGATTTACTTTCTTATGTCCTTTTTTACGTCCTTATTTTACCAACTGTATTGTATTTATCTATCTTTTCTATTCACAAGTCATTTCATGACCTTATTTCATTGTATTATTGTTGTTCAAACCTTATATTCAATCACCTTAAGTTTGTAAATTTAATATTTTAATTCTCTTCTCACTGAACTTTTTTCCACTCTCCATTTATCCTTTTTAATATGTATATTATTTTTTTACTGTCAGTTTAAATTTCTTATTTCTGTTGAGACTTACTTAGTTTTCTTATTCCATACTCCGCTAGTGTCAACACTCGGATTGCAAACGGTTTGTTTTCTCTTATAGCTTGTATGCTTTCCTGAAAATAAACAAATGTAATTCTCTAGTGCTGTTTTTTTTCCGTAAATGAATATTTTATATCCAAGCGGCAGCAATGTATTATTTATAAATCTGAAATTCATCGTTTCATTCTGAGAGTGTCTGTTGAATATATCTAAGGGTGCATTTGCTGCAACGGCAATTGGATGAACAGAGGTAAGTTAAACAAAATAAAGTATTTAAAAAGGCAGTGTATGAATTTTGCGTTTACAAAATTTAAGTCGACAAAAATGACACGTGCATTTCATCAATACATAAAGGGTTCTGTTAATAAATGTTTGCTTTAATATCATTATTATTGGTTGCTGTATATTGGATGGTGTATTAGTCGACTAATGATTGTTGTGTTGTGTTTTTATTTTGATTATGGATTGCTGTATTGTGTTGTTATTGGTATGGTTATATTGTGTCTTTCTTGTTGAGTGTTGTATTTCTTATTGTGATGAGTGTACTGTGTGTTACTATTTGTTTATCATATTCTGTGTTTCCAGCTGATGCTCTTGGCGTTTTGTGTGTCTCTTGGTATATTGAAGGTATTATCAAGGTATCAAAGTGAACAGACATTACGTATACAAGTATGGACATCTTCTAGTATTTTGATGCTATTAAAATTAGAATATGCATACTTCATCGAATACGCAGTATATTGCATTTTGGTATCATATTAAACTCATTGCGAACGTTTCTGTTTGGTCCTCCTTTTACAAATAAGAAGTAGTAGTAAGATGCAAGGAGTTTGTGTTGTGAATTTAAACCTGTCATATTGCGATTGTTCTTTCAATTACATTTCAAGAAGTGTGAACTATATCAGCCACTTGTAATCTATTATGAACACCATTTTAAGCATCTGTCGTTAGTTCAGCGAAAGCAGATCAAGGTTTCTCAGTTTAGACGTTACATCAGTATTTTCGTATATTGGGAATAAGATCTCATTTCTAGACAAAACAACAGTCACCTGTATTGAACGCATTATCAACAATAGTCATAATCTAACAGATGTATACATTGATGTACACTAGACCGATTGTTCTACACTTGATGTACACTCTGTATCGATTGACATGTTCGGCAGGTGGGGTCAATTTATAAGTCACACATGTGTCTATCGTTACGGTGGTATGATATGGTGCCCACAAACAGAATCATGTGTTATTTATGTCAACTGATGTGATGTGATTACATGCGTAGTTGTCGGATAATCGCGGAATTGTTTTTATTTCAATGTAAGTATAAGAAACAATATAGTGTAATTGGTTTAAACAATACTATAACAGCATTTAATAAGTATGCAGGAAAACAGGTTCGAGGAGATAGCCTAAAGCTAAAATTAACACTTATATATTTGTTTATATCATTATTACTTCGATATGGTATAAACTGCATATAGCAATACGGGTAAGGAAATACGTAATAAAGTTGTCAAAAAATATTACAAAGTAGCAAAATAAAGAAAAATAGCAAGAAATATTTGTTATTAAAGTTTTATGTACTCAATTTGGAAAAGAGGGCGGAAACGATTAAAGTGGTAAAGAAAATAAGGTATTAAGTTCTTAATTCGGAATTGTGGCGGACAGTGACAAAGATATAAGATGGGAAGAGAAAAAATAAAGAGAAGGAATTTAGGCTTATGAACTGGTTAACGGTCATGGGTCCGGGGACAATCCCGAGTGGGCCTTTATAATATATAGTAGATTGCGATTACCTTTTGAACAAGACGGACTATGTTTCTGTTTGTAAAATTATCCAGATGAGGACTTCCAAAACCGATTTTCTGACATTAACAGGTTAAACTGATTGGAAATATGGAAGGTAATCTGTCACTGAGTGCAACAAATGAAACAGTGGAAGGAATTGAGTTCGGCCGTTTCTGGCCGCACTGACTGTATGGGTCTGGATTTTTGTTCTTAGAAACATGCTCTTTTAAAATACTACAAATGGTCCTTATTCTATCGTGCATTAAAATAATTAATATGATTGCATTGATAATAATAAGTTGGCACGTTTGATATTTGATAAAGTGTGGATAGTTGTGTCTTGAATATCGACAATGTTTCCGACACTGAAAATAAAGGCCTTGAACTATGCTCTTGGAAAACATGATCTTTAAAAATACAACAAAATTAATGGTCCTTATTATATAGTGCATTGTAGAATAAACACGATTGTCCTCATCATAATAAGTCTTTACGTTTAAAATTTGATAATGTATGGTTGGTCGTGACTTGAATATTGACAATGTTTCAGACATTAACATTATGAGACTGGAATAATGCTCTTGTACAATATGCTCTTTTAAAATACTACTAATGGTGCTTATTCTATAGTGCATTATAAGATAAACATGATTGCTTTCATGATTATAAGTTGGTACTTTTGATATTTCTTAAAGTGTTGATAGTCGTGTCTTGAATATCGGCAATGTTTCTGACTCTCGGATACTAGAAGAAAGATTGTTCCAAATTGCGAAAACCTTTGTATTGCAAAGTTATTCTTTGTAGAAGCAAAATTTCGTAGATTATAGGACGTAAGATTCTTTACTTGGTGTGGGACGAGAATTTAAAGATAAGTTGTTGTCGAAAAATCTATCAACTTAAAGTAGAGTGTGAGAATGTGATGTTCTTGACGTAACTTAAGTAGTTTACACCCAGACGCCTTGTATTTACATCTTTTTGAGCCCGCAGATGATTCTGAGTGTTTTAACTGAGCTTGTTCGAGTAGCTTTTCATCTCAAAGGGTGCGATTTCCCCAGGCAACATTTCCATATTCCAGAGTCGGTCTTATAAAGGTTTCATACATAATTCTAAGGGACATTTTGTCTCGGATTAATTTTAGTGATCCAAGAGAATGTACTCTCCTTGAAAATATCTCTACAATAACTGATTTTTTGTTTCATGTTATTTGAGAAACTGGGCTCAATGTGTTAGAGTGAGGTAACCTCTTGTATGTGGTTTCAGTTCATTATGTCAGGGGAATGATTGCTAAGTTTACGTTATACCAAAAGTCGCTCTGTTTTTGGTTCGTTAAATAAAACTCACAGTTTCGCAGCCCATTGCAATATCGTCAATATAAGCATTTAAATAAAAGGAGGCGGAAAGGGGTCATCGACAACCACGTATTAGCTTGTATCGTCGGCGAACATTAACGCCATATAGAAACCATTACAAAAATCAAATGTTTAGAACTGTAATTGAAAAAATATGTTTTTTTCCAATTGTATAAAAGTGATACTTGTTTTAAATGAATAACTCGATTTGAAAAAAATATATATTTGAAAGAGTCCCTTAAAAATCATATTGTAATGATAGTAATGATTTAGGATAAACTAGCCATACGCCTATAAGTCGTTTGTAACTTATGCTTCTTAAATTCTTATACCTCTGATGTTGAAAGTTATCGTAAAACTTTAAAATAACATTGTTAGAATCGTGTCTCATTTATATTTGTCTTTAAAACTAACTAATATGTCTTAATCGTATAGCAAAACCAATCTTAAGAAACGTTAAATTGAATCAAATTTGATAGGGATAAACCGTTGCTGACGTTCTGCAAAATGACCAAACCAATTGTCTGAAATCTAGCGGAAATAATCGTTCATTGAAATGGGTTAAGTTTCAAATTAAAATAGACATATGACTCACAAAAAAACCTTTATCTAAAATATTTGAATAACACAGCAGTGTTTTCGACTTGTGACATTAAAATAATCTTACCGGATATATATTCTCAACAATAAAATATTTGTATGATTTTAAATGATATCATCTGTGAATTTAAGTGTACATCCTATTGCACGTATTCGCTATTGCGTTGCTTATTATGTCCCATAGATAAACTATGCTATCGGCAAGAGAACAGTATGGATCCGTGTTTGTTCCGTGTCCGTGATGAAAAGATATTGTACTGATAGAGCATTAAAATATATTAAATATGGTATCATCTCCAACAAATGGATCAATCCTTTTCGAAGAAATCATCAACTCAAATGTTTCGAGAACGGTTAAATATACGTTGTTGTTTTTATAAATATTCGAAACAATTTGTACATTGCAGATATTCATAATATTATATTAGAAATTACTTTTGACATTCAGTGTGGTGTTCACCACCTTTCAATCGTACGGACGCCTGACTGCAAAAAAGAAATGAAAGAAAACCAGTACAGTAGTTGGCAATGGTTTGAAAACGTGCATGTTTATCAAATAATAAATATATTTAGACACTAATTAACAATGAGCCAGTTTCTGTCTGACAGTGTATACATGGCATCGCTATACAAAGAGATACAGAGCATATTGACGTTTCAATGGTTGGTTTGAATCTTGTTCCTCTAACGGTCATTGTTAAAAAGAATCTACTGGACTTGTTCCTGGAGTGTCTATTGTATTTACGATATTAATTTCATTTGTATCGCTGTAATCATTCGTTTGCATAAATAATTGCAAAAAACAAACTGCAAAAGATGATATGTTCATCTACGCTTATCATTGCATATTGATCACATTCCGAGTTATGGCAATCATACAAAACGTATGAGTTTTTGAAAGTTGAAAAGCTTTATTCCCCATTATTTCACAAGCTTTGATATATTTTTTTCCACACTGATTTTCAAATTAAAACACAGTTTCCTTCATAAATAATAGAGTGAATGGAATGTGCTTTGTAAATAGGTAATGTTAGTATTGTAAAAAGGTATTCTTAAACTCCAAAACCACATAAAATGTGTAAAGCGGTTTCCTTTCTTGTACCAAAGATGTCTATGTTGAGTTCTGAATATATTTGCTTTTATTTAATAAATGTGATGTAAACCTGGAAAAAGTTCATGCACAATTTAAATGATACGTACCTTTACCAAATATATCCAACACCATCAACTATTGTCTTAGTTTTTATGAACTTAACATGCATCTTCTAAACTCACATGAATTATGTTATTTCAGTGCAGAGTGATCCTGTCGCTTTGACTGCTCGTGCGGGATTGATCAACACTGTCGTTCAACTAATATTATAAAACGAAGTGCTTAGAAAACCGGAGCTTAGGTGTTCATGAATAATTGGAAACAATTACTGTTTGTCACTGGTAATTGAATAATGATTAAATTATTGGTACATTTCTATTAACTGATCGTAGATATGTATCTTTGTTGCGTGAAAAGTTTGAAACAGTGGTTTTAGATGTTAGTGTGTCTTAAATAATTTATAACTGATTGTATTCAGTTAACTAGACAAGTGGAGAACAAAATCATTATTATTATTATTTTAAAACAGAATGGTGATTAAAATTTTATGGTTTATATTTTTGAGGGTCTAGACACCAGGCCCCAATTTCTCGAAACTTCTTAAGCTTAACAGACTTCAGTTGCTTATTTCAATTAGACGAAAAATATACTGATAATGAATTTTGAAAAAATGAAAAATGTTTTTTTTTTTCCAATTAGCATGCATTTTTTTCTGATATAATTCATTAAAACTCTTAAAAAAGTAAATATAAATCATATTATAGAACAACAAAAATAGTGAGTTTAGCTTAATCCTGTTTTAAGGGCATTAAGAAGTTTCGAGAAATTGGGGCCTGATTGTACAAAACAAACTTATTAAATACTTAAATAAATTGAAATCGTTGTGTACTTTTTAAAGAGATTTCAACTGCTGAAAATGACAGCTCATTGGATTAAACTCTTATTAACAGGTTAGGTTGATCGATCGATAGCGTTTGGAAAAACAGTAACATTGTTTTCTTCTGATTATACATATCACAGTCACTTTTATCAATACTAAGTTTGAATATCCATTTATTTTTTTATCAAAGTTTGTTTTTAATCGTAGTTTTAGGTGTTAGCAAAAACACCAATCGCACAAAATATATTTAACATAAACATTAGAAATAAATATAAAAAATAATTGAATTTGCATTTGTACTGTTATGTTATTAGTCCAATAATACTAGAATTTTCACAACACAACAGAAAAGGAATTAAATAAGTTCTTCAGACATTTTCGCTGTTCGGGATCATTTATGTTCCTATGAAAAATTAATAATTTTATCGTATTACAATACCTTTTTTCAATATAATTATGGGACAATGCAAAACTGTTCTTTAATTGTTTATTCGTTTTATTGTTCCCTTTAGCTGAACGATATAATATGGACAGAGTGTATGCATTAATAAATGGCTATTATGTTGCTTTTATATCGAGTTCATTCATGAATAAATTAATGCACCAAATTTGTTTTTAAATATTCTAACATGCAAAGATACATTGTTTGCGTTGTGAATCAAAATAGAAAATGTACTGCAAAACGAATTGATCGGGGCATACCATACAATGTACATTACAAATGAATATGAAATGAGTAGGTTGGGTTATTTATATTTGCCATCATCTGAAGTGAGTTTAAATTAATACCATAAGCATTAGTTTGACAAAAATGTTTAATTGATGCACTCACTCTTGATAGTAAGTAGGATAGTTAGAATCAAGTAGTAAGCTACATTTCTTTATAATCTTCTAGGAACCTTAAATTTATACGATTTCTTGAAATGTCTCAACGCAAGACTTCTCCATTCTATGCAGAACGATCATAATGGCATTTTTACAACCAAAATAAGGTCAACTTTAACAATCCTATTCAATATTTCGTATGGATCAGAAACTCCAGGGGCCGTATTCATAGAACTTCTTACGTTTTTTCTTAAGAAAAACTAAATCTGTCTCAACTTAAGATAGGAATTGCATTCAGCTTAAGTTCTGTTCATGAACGTTCTTAAGAAGAAGTTGGTGAATATAAACTTAAGATATGCAGAATTTCTAGGAATTTCCAAGGAATTTATTAAGTATTGTTGCCATGTATTGAATACCCTTCAAAGACGAAATGCGCCAAAGTTACCGTCTATTTTTACGATTTTGTAAGAAATTTTATGCCGTTTTGTCAATTATAGATAAAGTACTTGAAAATATTGAGTCTTTTAAAGTCGTGTAATAATTGGCAATATTGTAAATAAACAAAAATCAACAAAGACATCATTTTGGGCACTCGTGTGTACGTATTGTCTTAACCATGAATGTCCCCATAAAGTGCTGACAAATGCATTTATAGTAATTATTGTAAATGAACAATTGTTCCCGCGCTATAACTCCACAAGGTGTAAAGTCGAGAAGCCACGCTTTTCGTGAGATAACTTTCATCTCATTTGATTTTTTTTTCTTGAAATCGGAAAAAAAACATGATCCTTTTTGGCATTGGGAATAGGTCAGATATTCTGACCCATGATATCCACTTGCGGATGTAGAGGGGTGGGTGGCACCAGGTGCGGGGCCCCTCTAAAATAGTTAAGATTTACTTTTATATCAAAATAGGAGAAACAAGTAACAAAATACGCTAATAAACCATCATTACGATTACAAATTGCTTAATGTTCCTTGAGGGAAAAAAAGATACGCCACCTCTTACGTCAATTCTGAGATCTGCCCCTGAGATGGACACACAACGGTCTATTCAGTCAAATATGGGGTTGTGCCTGTGGCAACATTCATAGCCAGTTTGCAATGATTCAAACTTATGAATATCTTGAAAGGTATGAACACTGTACAGTAAAAGTATTTTCTGCACACGTAACATATGGAAAATGGTACCAAGGCTATGACAATAAATGAGGAAGTAACAAAAGGACACAGATTTTTGTATAAAATATTATAGGATTCTTTCTATAAACACTGCACGTTTACTTCAATGATAAACACAATTTCTTCAAATAGTTTGGCACAGACTGTAATCATTTGTTCCCGAGGACCCAGGTGAATGCCCACGAAATGTCAATTAGTTTGGAAGTTCACTTGGTGATAATATATCCATGTTTAACACTTTCCCGTAGCTTGTTATTTTACATCAATTTGTTGTTCAAATGACAGCCACATTGAAAAATCCATGATGTGCCTATTGTTAAGGTGTTATGAACTGGTCATCACAACAAAGTAATGGGTTATTTAGGTTAGCTACGGTCATAGCAATGTGTATTTGTATGATACGCATGGAGTATTTTTAATTTCAATAAAATAATAAAAACTATATAGTGGATTTGGTTTTAACAATATGTATTCAAATGACAATACTAGATCAGCATTTTACATGTATACAGGCAAAACGGATCGAGGAGCTTATAGCTAAAATAACATGTATGTCACGTAACATATAGAAAATGGTACCAAGGCTATGACAATAAATGAGGAAGTAACAAAAGGACACAGATTTTTGTATAAAATATTATAGGATTCTTTCTATAAACACTGCACGTTTACTTCAATGATAAACACAATTTCTTCAAATAGTTTGGCACAGACTGTAATCATTTGTTCCCGAGGACCCAGGTGAATGCCCACCAAATGTCAATTAGTTTGGAAGTTCACTTGGTGATAATATATCCATGTTTAACACTTTCCCGTAGCTTGTTATTTTACATCAATTTGTTGTTCAAATGACAGCCACATTGAAAAATCCATGGTGTGCCTATTGTTAAGGTGTTATGAACTGGTCATCACAACAAAGTAATGGGTTATTTAGGTTAGCTACGGTCATAGCAATGTGTATTTGTATGATACCCATGGAGTATTTTTAATTTCAATAAAATAATAAAAACTATATAGTGGATTTGGTTTTAACAATATGTATTCAAATGACAATACTAGATCAGCATTTTACATGTATACAGGCAAAACGGATCGAGGAGCTTATAGCTAAAATAACATGTATGTCCTTATTTATATCATTAAAACATTGATATAGTATTATCAACTTATAGCAACGCAGCCAAAGATTCAAATAGTAAAATTGTCGAAAATGATCACAAAAGTAGCATAATGTAGGAAATAGCTTAGACAGGAAATACTTGTTATTCATAAGTGAAATATACTCAATCGGGACAAAACGATGGAAATGATTGAAGTGAGAATGAACATAAGGTATTAAAGTTCTCAATTCGTCATTGTGGTGGACTCTGATACAGAAAGGAGATGGGAGGAGAGAAAATGAAGAGTATGAAATTAGGCTTATGAACTGGTTTACGATCACAGTTCCGTGGACAATCCCGAGTGGGCCTTTATAATGCATAATATATTACAATGAACGTTTGAACAAGAGGGAATGTATTTCTGTAAAATCATCCGAATAAGAAATTCCAATAAAGAGTGTACGAACATTAACAGATTGTACTATTTGGATATGTTGGTAGAAAATCTGTGTTATAGAGGTAACAATGGAAGGAATACTGTTCGATCGTTTCTTGCCGCACTGACAGCATTCGTCTGGAATTATGCTCTTGGAGAACATGATTTTTTACAAAACAACAAAGGTTACTTACTGTATAGTGCGTTATAAAATCAACACGATTACTTTCATAAAATTAAATTGGTACGTTTGATAATTGATAAAGACTGGATAGTCGTGACTTGAATATCGGCAATGTTTCCGTATATAAGAAAAAAGATCGTTCAAAATGGCAATAGTGGATGGGGTGCATGGCTTGGCGAATTGGTTATATGACGTAAGATTATGAACTCATTTTTTTTTCAAGATTATTCCAAGATAATAGAATAATAATTTTTTTCCAAACTTACAGCAGTGTGAGACTCTAATATTCTCGACGAACTTTAAGAGGTTCGAACCCAACACTTTTCAATGCATTCAGGGTGAGGAATCACGTGACTTCAACGGGGTTTTACATGTGTCACCACGGTTAAAAACTGACGTAAACAATCAAGAAAGTGACAGTTATTTCCAAATAACTTTTTTGAGAGAAAAGATTGGAAAAATATTCTTAGCCTATAAAATACTATGCTATTTTCTGCTTCTACAAGTGTGAACTATTTTGGATTTACTTGTATCTTAACGATGGAATCCTTGGCCAAAATTTCGAATCGACGGGATTTTGTAGAACGATGCTACGCTGTGTGCGCCGTGATTTGTTGTTTTGTACATATTTCTTAGTCACCTGTAATATTGAAGATATCAGACATGCGTTAAAAAGTTAGTTCTGCTCATTACTCTCATAAAACGAATTGTTCGTTAAATGTTAATTTAGTGTTTTCAATAAATATCGAATTTTCATGAAGTGCTGTTGTAACCGTGACAGTGATATGTGCTGTCGCTAACGTAAACGTTTTCTCATTTCAATAAAGCTGACTATGTTAAGCCGGTATCCTTAACAAACTTGTCATAACATGCTCAGTTTATTATATTTTATGGTTTGTATTGCCCTCTCATTAGTGACGAGAATTTATACAACCTAAAGCTCTTATTCATGGTATGAATTTACACCAATTTGATCGATTTAAAACTTCCAAATATTCAGTATCCCTATGCAGTTTCACCAAATGTTTACAAAAATGGATAAATTAAATGGATGAAATAATAGATACAATAAAATGGAAGGCAAAATTCACTTCCGCCAAACACGTCTCATGTACGTGCCAAAGTTAAAGAATTTCAACACCCAATTAGCAATAACAATTAAATAACAACACCGCCAGTCCTAAAGGTTAATCATTAAACTGCCCACGCTCCAATTAAATTCCATGCTTCGAAAATGGTCAAAATATCTTCCATGCTTCGAAAATGGTCAAAATATCTTTATCTATAAGAAATTAGGAAATAATAAGAAGCACTGAAAACGAAATTGACTACCATGAAAATGACCTTCCCTCGTAAGATGATAATTTGTATATGGCATGGCCTTTCGTGTAAAAAGGTTCATCCCCATCCCGAGCATAGCGTGTTATGCGGAAACAAGGTTAAAAAGTTTTCACTTTTCAAATAATACCATAAGACAATGTTTCCATTGTGCTGCAGACGACGGTCTTCAACAAGGGAGAAAGAAAAATCCGACCCGAGGGCTCGCGCGTAAGCCGGTAACGAGGCTTGCCGAGCGTGCCCGATTTTTCGATCCTGACTTGAAACACATGATTGATATTTTTTCTTGCATATCTCAAATTTTAAATTTGTGGAAAATTGTTTTAGAAAACACTGTTCTGTAGCTATGAGCACGAAAAGGATGTACAGCGTGGCCAAATATTTTAATCTACTTATCTGGGGAGGGGGGAGAGAGGAGAGAGGGGTAGAGAGAGAAATTTGGTAGCTTTAACGCCATAGGAGAAAATATAACCAATCAGAGACCTTAAGTGGAATCACAAGCCTCGAGTTGTGATAATAAAGTTTCATAGTTTATTCAAATGCAAAAAGGCCTTAGGCCCATGAATTCATAATATATATAATTAAATGCATTTCTATCAATCGATCGTAGGTCACGATATATATTAATACACGTATACTTATCTTTACTAACAAGATACTTTCGAAACACAAATTTAACATAGACAGTACACATACAATATAATATAACCATAGTGAGGTGACAGTGGTTACAAATATCATTTAAATGAGTTATCATATATCATTATAAGTATAACAGGGACTCTGAATTAAAAAGTTTTGTGGATAAACATTGCTAATTTCCTTTGAATAGTTTTCTTGTTTTTTTTATAAGTTCAACAAATTTTGTTATCTTTGGTCTATTTAAATAGTTTTTATGTATGTATTGTATTGTCTTCTTCAATAATTAAATAAAGTACATTCAAACAAGAAATGAAACTCATCTACTATTTTATGGCAACCTGACTTTTCCTTTCAAATTCAGAAATAGGTTTAGGTTTGTGCCATCTACCGGCCTCAATTTCTTACCTGTGTGACGAAAGTCTAAATGTCTCGTCAATGCGTTCCTAAATTTAACTATATATATTTACATCCGTAGTTGATTTTATGAACGATAAAAATTGAGTTCATTTTGCGTGAACCGGTCGACCTTTCGTGACCTTAGTAGGCGGAGTTTAGCAACAAAGCAACGCTCTGATTGGGCGTAGTGATATTACTACGATCTACTTTATTGCTAAATATAGCATGGCACATGTTCTGTTAGATGCCGGCTTGTTTACATGTTTCTTTTGATGTTTTACAAAGAATTTAAATGAAAGACATTATTTTCTAGAAATATCATTTGGAAAATGCTTTATTTTGAGACCATGTCACCAAAATTGCAATCCATTGTTGTATCCACTGTGCTACCAAGGCTTACTTCAATCGAGTGGTATATTTAACCTATAAACATAACTTGGTAATATCACGTGATCACATCGACTCGCCAATCAAGCATAAGGAATGAAATCTATTAGATAGACATACCCAATAATCTTTTTTAATGGAAAAATACGAAAAAACTGCTAAAATTCAATAATTTGTAAACTATGAGGTTCTGCAGTTAGTATGTTTCAATGCATTGTACACATTTATACCAATTACTAAAAAGGGTTGAATATTTACATTATGAGTGCTACATTTTGAATCATTTCACTCAAAGGGATTTTCTTATATCATGAAAAAAGAAATAAGTAGTTTATAATGACGTCATATACAAATACAATGGATCGAACCAGCAAAACATGTAATCACTATTTGCCTGGTTTGACCACGAATGTTTTACGGTCAAAAAGGCGTATTTAGAGGCACTAAATAACTTTAACGTATATAAATCTGAATTAAATAGATCAGTTTTGTGTGATAAAAAGTGTGCATTTCAAACGCTTGTTAAAAAGAAAAAGAGAGCGTATAGAACGCGTAAAGCTAAAGAATTGTACGAGTTGCGAAGTAAAAACCCAAAAAAATTTGGAACCACTTTAAATCTAAGAAACCCAGTTTTTCAGACAATATTGACACCGAAACATTTAAGGAATACTTTGCCGGTCTGTTCAATGATATACGCTCTACTCAAATAGACGAAATAGATAATTTTATCAACGATACTGATTTTAATATCGATGATCCCACATTTGAGGCACTTAACGCTGCCATAACTCCTGAGGAAATTCGTCTTGCTGTAAAAGGTATTAAACGTAATAAATCCTCATGTCCGATTGATAATTTACTAAATGAGTTTTTTATCGATACTATAGATATTTTAGTCGGTCATTTAACGGACTTGTTTAACATAATTCTCGACGGATTTTATTTCCCTTTGTCTTGGTCATACGGTTTCGTCGTACCGATACATAAGAAGGGTGACGTTAATGACCCAAACAATTAAAGAGGCATTACCTTAGTTAGTTATCTAGGAAAAATATTTACACGTGTGCTCACTAAAAGAGTCGAAAATTGGTTCGGTGAAAATAACTTGCTGTCGGATGCCCAGTTTGGTTTTCGAAAGGGATCTAGCACAGAACAATCAATATTTGTTTTGCATAATGTTATCGAAAATGCCCTTTTTAATAAGTTACGATTACCATGCGCATTTTTTTACCTAAAAAAGGCATTTGACTCTGTTTATAGGAATGCTCTGTGGTACAAACTCTTTAAAATGGGGTTGGATGGGAAACTTCTTAAAATATTTAGAGCAATGTATTCTGTGGTAAAATCGTGTGTCAAACATTGCAATTCAGTCTCCGATTTCTTTGATATTTCTATTGGTTTACGCCAAGGACAAAATAATTCGCCGGTTTTGTTTGCATTATTCCTAGAAGAACAAGAACTGTTTCTACAACAGAACGTTGACTGTGGTATTAGCCTATACGATTTATGTATTATGATAATACTTTTTGCAGACGATATGGTAATAATTGGAAACTCAGTAGAAGACTTACAGAGAAGTTTAGACCATCTTTACGAGTATTGCCAAACGTGGGGCTTAGAAGTTAATATAGCCAAAACTAAGGTTGTAGTATTCCGTAAAAAAAGGACCGGTTAGGGCTAATGAAACTTGGGTATATAGTGGCGTACCACTTGAAGTAGTTGACAACTTTAACTATCTAGGCACAGTATTTAAATACACGGGCACTTTCGTTTTAAATAATCAATTTGTAGTCGGTAAGGCTCTAAAGGCTATGAACGTATTAAACAAAAATATTAACAAATATGACGTACCTCCGAAAATTGCACTTCAATTGTTTGACTCATTTGTAGGTTAGATCCTAAACTATGCGAGTTCTGTTTGGGGGGTTTCAAAATCGAAAAATATTGAAAGGATCCACCTAAAATTTTGCAAATCGCTTCTAGGAATTAAGCAAAGTACATGTACAGCGGCTGTTTACGGAGAATTAGGGCGTTATCCAATATATATTAACAGATACGTGCTAATTATTAAATATTGGTTCAAAGAACAACAGTCCAATAATATTTTATTAAATTTGTTATACCGTAAATCAGTTGATTTAAGCGAGGAAGGCCTTACAACTTGGGCATCTAACGTTAAATGTTTACTTGAGGAGAATGGGTTTTTAGATGTCTGGGTTAATCCGGGGAATTATAATGTCGAACTCTTTGCTCAAGTCTTTAAACAACGTTTAATCGATAGTTTTCTACAAAAGTGGCGTGCTGATATTGAAAACAGTGCGAAACTTAATATTCTATACTTGCATCTGCACAGTACGTTTGGTATGGCTGAATATCTTAATTTACTATATAACAAAACTAATAGAAAATACCTCACTCAATTACGTGTATCAGCTCATAGGTTACGTATTGAAACTGGCAGGTACGGACAAAACAGACTGCCAAGAAATGAAAGATTATGTTTATTATGCCATACACAGGAAATTGAGGATGAATTTCATTTTGTCATAAAATGTAACTGTTTCGATGACATACGTAAATTTTTTATTAAAAAGTATTTTTATGTAAAACCCAGCATGTTTAAATTTACTCAACTAGTTAGTAGTAATAACAAAACAACTATTGTAAATTTATGTAATTTTTTGGTACAGGCAAATAATAGAAGAAACCTATTAATCAATGATATTGTTTAAGTCGTAATCGTACAATCACTATCGTGACCACTAATCATCTGCATTTCCATAATGTATCTAAATAACTAGATAAACAGCTTCTTATATCTATTATTATCAATATTGTCATACGTGAACATTATCCATATTTATTGAGCTATCTTGAATTGTTATTGATATTGGCTACCTTGTAACGATGATCACACGCATGAATATTTTGTTTAATTGTATATATTTGTTTGACGAGATGCTGTGTTGCATAAGTCGAAATAAACTTCTGTTCTGTTCTGTTCTGTTACTATTTCTTTTAGTCAAACGTTTAATGATTTATTGTACATTTAAACGTTACAGTTCAATCATTCCTTCGCTGTTGACTTTCTTTTACCAGGGGATGTACATGGAACGGGGTTGGCTGGAGAATATCTTGTCTTCCATTTGAATGTACTCATCACTGCATCAATTAAATTTATCCATCTTTTGTCAACATTTGGTGAAACATATAAGGGTTGACTCCGTCTCTTACAGAAGGACAATGGATAATTTGGACGTATCAACATGACGGCCAACCTAGAACATGAATTTAACATTTTAAATCGAAAATAATGGATGGATATATATTCATTTCATAAAAGAAATATTATTTGGAATAAAAGTTCAGTGTTGAATGCATTACTGTCAAAGTTGAGAGAGTAGTTCAAACTACTTATTAATCCAATTAAGCATGTTATGAGAAGAATTCACGTTAACAACAGCAACTATAAATTCACGTTAACAACAGCCTCTCTTGAAATATCGATATTAATAAAAGAACTAAAATAAATTTTACAAAAAATTCGTTTAATGAATGAAATGAGTAAAATCAACATTTTAACACATGTTTGAGATCTTAAATATTACTAATTACTAAGAAATGTATACACAACAAAGACTCACGGCGCGCACAGCGTTGCATCGTTCTACAAAATCCTGTCGATTCGAAATTTTGGCCAAGGATTCCATCGTTAAAATACAAGTAAAACCAAAATAGTTCACACTTGTAGAAGCAGAAAATAGTATAGTCTTTTATAGGCTAAGAAATATTTCCCATCTTTTCTCTCAAAAAAGATGTTTAGAAATATCTATCACTTTCTTGCTTGTTTGCATCGGATTTAAATCGTGGTGACACATGTGAGAACCCCGTTGAAGTCACGTGATTCCTCACCCTGGTATTGGACTCAGTGATGATTCTGTGTGTTTAACCGAACTTGTTCGAGTATATTTTATCTTAAAGGGTGCGATTTCCTCAGACATCATCATCATATACCAGAGTCGTCCTAGTAAACGTTTCACACATTATGCAAGGGCACATTTTGTCTAGGATGGATTTAAGTGTGTTTGAATGAGGTAACCTCTTGTATGTGGTTTCCGTGTATTAGGGCAGTAGGTTGAAATGGTTGGTAATGTTGACTTGATGAAATAAGTGGTTCTGTTTTATTCGCGTTAAATGAAAATTACCATTGCTCGGCCTATTTCATTTTCTTTAATATCCGTATTTAAAGATACGGAGGCAGAAACGGGGTCATTGACAGCCACGCAAAAGCTTGTATTGTTGGCAAAAAGACGTATCCCTGAGTTAATTTGATCAGCAATGTCATTAATGAAGACATTACTATAATTAACACGAGAAATAACACCGTGAAAAACAAAATGGCTGGAAATGAAATTTAAAAAAGTATGTTAAAGGAGATGCCAGTTGTATAAAGTGATACTTGTTTATAAATGAATACAATAATTATATTTGAAAAGAAATATTTGAAAAAGTCCGCTTAAAAAAATAGGATATACTAGTCCTGCGTTTATAAGAAATATGTTTTTTTGTGCTTCTTAAATTCTTAAACAATTGTAAGTTGTCAAAACCTACCCGGAAACTATGAATAACATTGTAAGCATCGTTTCTCATTTATATATATATATTTGAAAACTTGCTAAAATGTCTTAATAGTATAACAAAACCCTTCTCAAATTTGATTTACAGTTGCAATTGTTTTGCGAAATGACAAAAAAAACAGTCGTTTATTAAGAAAAGGGTTAAGTTGCATTAACAAAGACATATAACTCTCAAAAAAACGTTATCTAAAATATTTGATAAACACAGGATTGGGTCATACCGGATGTATATTTTTGCAACCACAAATTATTTATATGATTTTAACACATATCATCAGTGGACTTCAATAAACATCCTATTGCGCGTATTTGCTATTGCGTTGCTAATTTTGTCTCATAGATAACAAGGATATCGGCAAGGGAACAGCAAGATTCCGTGTCCGTGATGAAATTATATTGTACTGATGAGAGCTTACAAAATGTATCAAATATGGTATGTTCACCGACAAATGAATGTATCAGTCTTTTTCGAAGTAATCATCAACTCAAATGTCTTCGAGAACGGTTAAATATATTGTGTGTGTTTTTTTATAAATAATCGAAACAATTTATACATTGCAGTTATTTATAATGTTATCTTAGAATATACTTTTGACACTCAGTTGATATGTTCATCTACGCTTATCAATGCATATTTATCACATTCCGACTTTTTGCAGTCATACAAAACGAGTTTTGAAAGTTAAACGACATTTACCATTATTTCACAAACTTTGATTTACGTTTCAACACTGATTTTCAAATTAAAACACAAACACCGATATTAACTCATTATAAAACCTGACATACAATTATCAAACCTTCATACAACACACATGTTTCCTTCAGAAAATGATTGTGGATGGAAAGTTCTTTGTAAATAGGTAAAGTGATTTTTATATTAAGGTATTCTTAATCTTCAGAAAACCCATACTGTGTGTAAAGCGGTTTCCTTTTTTGTTCCAATGATGTCCATGTTGAGTTCTGAACATATTTGCTTTTATATAATAAATGTGATGTAAACCTGGAAAAAAATCATGCACAAAAAGAAACGCATACGATACATCGTTATTATGTATATTTAAATGATACGTACCTTTACCAAATGTATCCAACACCATCAACTATTGTCTTTCTTTTTATGAACTTAACATGCATCTTCTTAACTCACATGAATTATGCTATTTCAGTGCAGAGTGATCCTGTCCCTTTGACTGCTCGCGCCGGATTGATCAACACTGTTGTTCAACTGGTATTATAAAAACAAAGGCTTGGAAAACCGGAGCTTAGGTGTTCATGAATAATTGCAAACAATTACTGTTTGTCACTGGTAATTGATTAATGATTAAATTATTGGCACATTTCTATTAATTGATCGTAGATATGTATCTTTGTTGCGTGAAAAGTTTGAAACAGAGGTTTGAGATGTTAGTGTGTCTTAAATAATTTATAATTGATTGTATTCAGTTAAATAGACAAGTGGAGAACAAAATCATTATTATTATTATTTTAAAACAGAATGGTGATTTAATTTTTATGGTTTACATTTTTGAGGGCCTAGACACCAGGCCCCAATTTCTCGAAACTTCTTAAGCTTAACAGGCTGAAGTTGCTTATTTCAATTAGACAAAAAAGATATTGATAATGAATTTTGATAAATGAAAAATGTTATTTTTCCAATTAGCATACATTTTTTTATTCAGTTAAATAGACAAGTGTAGAACAAATTCATTATTATTGTTGTTATTATAAAACAGAATGGTGATTAATCGATTATAGTTTCTATTTTTGAAGGCATAGAAACCAGATGATACAAAACAAACTTATTAAATACTTAAATAAATCGAAATCGTTGTGTACTTTTCAAATAGATTTCAACTGCTGAAAATGACAGCTCATTGGATAAAAGTTTAGGTTGATCGATCGATAGCGTTTGGAAAAACAGTGACATTGTTTTCTTTTGATGATACATATCACAATCACTTTTATCAATATTAAGTTTGAACATCCGTTTATTTATTTTTTTATCAAAGTTTGCTTTTAATCGTAGTTTTAGGTGTAAGCAAAAACACCAATCACACAAAATAGATTTAACATAAACATTATAAATAAATACAAAAAATAACTGAATGTGCATTTGTACTGTTATGTCATTAGTCCAAAAATACTAGGATTTTCACAAAACAACAGATATAAAATTAAAATATTAAATAAGTTATTCAGACATTTTCGCTGTTAGGGATCATTCATGTTCCTATGAAAAATGAAAAATAATAATTTTATCATATTACAATAGCTTTTTTCAATGTAATTATGGGACAATGCAATACTGTATTTTAATTGTTTATTCGTTTTATTGTTCCATTTAGCTGAACGATCTAATATGGACAGAGTGTATGCATTAATAAATGGCTATTATGTTGCTTTTATATTGAGTTCATTCATGAATAAATTAAGGCACCAAATTTGGTTTCAAATATTCTAACATGCAAAGATACATTGTTTGCGTTGTGAATCAAAATAGAAAATGCAATGCAAAACGAATTAATCAGGGCATACAATGTACATTACAAATGAATATGAAATGAGTAAGTTGGGTTCTTTATACTTGCCATCATCTGAAGTGAGTTAAAATTTATACCATATGCATTAGTTTGACAAAAATGTTTAATTGATGCACTCACTCTTGATAGTATGTAGGATAGTTAGAATCAAATAGTAAGCTACATTTCTTTATAATCTTCTAGGAACCTTAAATTTATACGATTTCTTGAAATGTCTCAGCAAAAGACTTCTCCATTATATGCAGAACGATCATAATGACATTTTTACAACCAAAATAAGGTCAACCTAGGTTGAGGCCTTGGCTACACTGTGGTATAGGTGTCAGTGGTCCCCTTTCTTATTTATAATGTATCACCGCAACAAATATTGAAATATTGATGTAAAATTATTTGGATATAAGCCTAAAAGAATCAAAAACCCAGAGCCTGCCTTAAATCGCAGACCATTGACCTATGCTATGACTTAGGATGAGAACTAGGCTACACTGTGGTATAGGTGTCAGTGGTCCCCATACGCATTTTTAAGGTATCTCCGCTAAACATAATTGAAATTATGATGGAAAATTCCAAGGGAATAAGCCTAAAAGTATCAAAAACAGAGACCCTGCCTAAAATCGCAGCCCATTGTTGTATGCCATGACCTAGGTTTATGCCTAAGCTACACTCAGGTATAAGTGAGAGTGGTCCCCTTTGTCTTTTTTTAGGTATCACAGCAACAAATATTGAAAATTTGATGTAAAATACTAGGGTATAAACATAAAAGTATCAAAAACTCAGAGCCTGCCTAAAATCGGAGCCCATTGACCTGTGCCATGACTTAGATTGAGGCTTAGGCTACACTGTGGTATAGGTGTCAGTGGTACCCTTTCTCATTTTTAAGGTATCACCGCTACACATGATTGAACTTTTGATGGAAAATTCCTTTAGTATTAGCCTGAAAGTATCAAAAACCAAGAGCCTGCCTAAAATCGCAGCCCATTGACGTATGTCATGACCTAGGTGTATGCCTAGACTACACTGTGGTATAGGTGCCAGTGGTCCCCTTTCTCATTTTTAAGGTATCACCGCTACACATAATTGAAATTCCTACTGTGTTAACCTAGAAATATAAAAAGCCAAGACCCAGCCTAAAATTGCAGCCCATTGACCTATGCCATGACCTAGGTTTATGCCTAGGCTACACTCTGGTAAAAGTGTCAGTGGTCCCCTGTCTCATTTTAAAGGTATCACCGCAACACATATTGAACATTTGATGTAATATTCATTGGATATAAGCCTAAAATGATCAAAAACAGAGACCCTGCCTAAATTCGCAGCCCATTGACCTATGCCATGACCTAGGTTTATGCCTATGCTACACTCAAATATAAGTGAGAGTGGTCCCTTTTCGCATTTTTAAGGTATCACCGCAACAAATATTGAAAATTTGATGTATAATTCATTTGGTATAAGCCTAACATGATCAAAAACAGAGGCACTGCCTAAAATCGCAGCCCATTGACTTATGCCATGACCTAGGTTTATTCCTAGGCCACACTGTGGTAGAGGTGTTAGTGGTCCCCTTTCTCATTTTTCAGGTATGACCGCTACACATAATTGAAATTTTGATGGAAAATTCATAGGGTATTAGCCTAAAAGTAGCAAAAACCCAGAGCCTGCCTAAAATCACAGCCGATTGACCTAATCCATGACCTAGGTTTATGCCTAGGCCATACTCTGGTATAGGTGTCAGTGTCCTCTTTGTCATTTTTAAGGTATAACCGCTACACATTTTTGAAATTTTGATGAAAAATACTAGGGTATTAGCTAAAAAATATCAAAAACCAAGAACCTGCCTAAAATCGCAGCCACTTGACCTCTGCCATCACCTAGGGTAATGCCTAGGCTACACTCTGGTATAGGTGTCAGTGGTCCCTTTCTCATTTTAAGGTTTATGGGCTATAATTATTTGAATAACACGGGTTTTTTTTGTCACATGCGACCAATATTCCGCAGACAGCCCAAAATCGCAGTTCAGTGACGTATGACATGACTAAGAGAACCTCCTATGCTTTACTACAATAACACTTATATGCTTTCGTAAAATTCCGGTGATTCGGTACTAGTACCGTGGTTGCGGTGATATCACCGCGGTGCGGCGGTGTTGCGGTGCTACGGTGTTAACTTCATTTACATTTGGCCATTTGTTTGTGAAATTTGGCTTAGGGACAGAGTTTCCTTTTACATTACAAAATACATGTTATGATAGTTGGTACATCGGAAATATACGACAAAGTAAAACTCCCGTTGCGTGTTATATACGTTAACCGTATTTAGCGAACAAAAAGTAATACTGCATTTGTTTGAGCGAATTTATACTTGCGGTATATACACTTCTATAAGGCAAGACACGATGAAGCGCTGAAATATATTTATATTGATAGTCTGTCGTTTCAAATCAGGTGCTAGAGAAACACGAAATTGATATAAAAAACCAAGATAGGTCCAATCTATACCGGGAAATAGTGTGTACTGTCAGCCAAACGTTTCGCGTCTACTAACACGGATCTTAACAGCACAAAACTAATGAACCGAGGCTCTAGAGAAAATAAGATATTTCGAGACGCCACACGTGGGTTTTAATAAAAAATCACACGAAACATTATGAATAACTATTGATGACTAAACTGCAGATTAAAAATGCACGGTCACGTGCGGTGTAATAACAACTAAGAACATAACAAACGCATTTGTAATCAAAACAACTTAACGTTCAAAAATAGGATCGCTCGATAAGATAGTGAACACAATCATGTGTTTACGTCTAATTAAAACGGGCCAAATAATCCATATCGCAAACACCTGTAAAGATGAGTGAGATTTGAAAGAGAAAAACCCCGTTGGATTTGGATGTGTTAATTTTTGTTATTTCAGAGGTCCGTTTGTATTGCAATGTATTCTTCCGACGGATTAATACTTTGTTTTCTTGCAAATGTTGTATTACTAAACTTACGTCCGAGTCTATCCAGGGAGCCTGAAAGTTCTCGATTTCATTATGAGAAAAGGCTGTTAGAAAAAATGGTCCTAATGGAAATCGCAATGGAAACCTTTAAAAATCGGCTTGGGAAGCACGAAAGGGATTCCAGCGAGGGAAACATTAAAGATGGAGGTAAATATGCTTCATAATTGTAACACCAAATTAATAAAAATATATAATTTGATCATTTTTTTGTCAGCTACCTAGTGTTATTGAAATCGTTCTTATTGAGCGCAAAAGGTTGGTCGCATTATTTCGAGTGTTCATGATTTGTAAAGGAATGAGAATAAATATATAAAGCTCATTTGGAAAGTATGCACGATTGCATAATTTAACTTAGTCGATATTTCTGACGCCGGTAACCATTTGCTTAAGACGTTCCTCGTAAAAAAGCAAACAGTTCAAATCAAAGAAATAAAAGAGATATGTCAAGTTTCATCTAAGAAAAGGTACTCACTTTTAAGTTTGACACCGATATGTAATCCATTCACATTAGCTTTAGGACTTGAGTAAACAAAGTTATAATCCACGAGACAATATATTTATCCCAGAAATATTTATGTTGTTGTTTTTTTCCGTCTCAGTCCGTTATATAGGGACTGCGTCATGGACAGTAACCGGGCACTTATCAAAAGTCAATCTTTATCGAAATTTTAATAAATTTACGGACATACATTCTTAGCCAAGTTTGATTTGCATAGTCCCGTTGTACTCTTCTTCTCTTTAGCATTTTTGTTCAATATATACCAAAGTGTTGTAGCAATTGTAACAGCGGCAACATGTCGATCAAGTTTGATAAACTTCTAGATTGTCTTATTTCTATCCATTCTCTTCTTTGAATTATGGTATTTGAATCGGCATAGCCTTTTAGTCGACTCTACTTTGAACACTTCTTACCAGGGTATAACCAAAATTTATCACTATCTTTTAGGTCCATTTCCTCAACTTGTTTCAGTAAACAAACTGGTTTTCCTGTAAATAAGGTGTTACTATTTTTATAATTATGTAATTTTCAGAATATGACCAATTTCACATTAAACAAGACATTACTCATTACTTACTTATCCATTTGTTATTAAAGTTGCAATATTAAACGGCATGTTATGTTGTAAAAAAGTATGAAAAATGCCTTTATATTGAAGCAGTCATTTTGAAGTGATGAACCTCGAATTTTCTCATTCGACCATTGCTTAATAATGTTTATATGTTGAACTATTTTTATAGTTATCATCAAGATAAATAAGCCCAAAACAAAATATGATTGATGTCTGTCAATCTCTTTCGATGAGGAGAGCAGTCCAAAGGATTAACATTTGCGGTTCAAGTTGATGTTCCCAATTTGCTACAGTGGTTGAGGAACTGATGTACGTTGTTAAAAAACATTTTCAGTTACTATATAAATAGCTTTATTTTCCCCATTTTCTGGAGATGTACATGGTATATGGTAATACATACATAAGCATGAATATTTACAAACACAATACAAATTTGATAGTACATAGTAATGAAAGAAAGTCACAGTAACATAAATTGCAACAAGTTTGTTTTATACGCATTACGTTGGTCTCGTTTATAATTTAGCCGCTGCATACAAGTCTGATCTTACAAACGATTAAGAACAATGATAATGCATCGGCTAAAATCAATAGACAGTTTCCTATTGATTTAAGCAATATTTCTTCGAAAGCGAAATAGAAATAGCTGTTTTAGGATTAGCTCATTTTGTCGAGTGGCATTGTCATTGGTGAAGTGCACGCATCCAAATGCGTCTTAGTTTAACAAATCATTGTATAATTTAGCACAGTTGATAAGGAAGTCCGGGTATAATTGTACATCGAGTACCTTTATCAAATGTTCGTCGATTTTGCCAAGTGTGTATATAATGAAGGACTGTCTCGATATCGTACTAAGTAAGTCATACATCGGTCAACTCAAACTTTTAATCGCCTCCAGGAATAAAAGACGTGAATAGCTATTGTTATTTGAACAACACTCGAACATCAAGTGCTCGAGCTCATGGCTGCATTGTCGATGGCATAAACGGCAATCAATCGGCTGGTCTGGGGGACGCTGGCAGCAAAGACATGCTAGCAGCTTCATGAGGGAGAGGCTCTCGGGACGAGCTCTCGCGACGGACCACACACTTGATAGGCACAAATGCGGATGGAACTGTTTAAACAGATCAAATTCAGAGCTTGTGTCCATTCTCGCTTTTCATGCATTCACTTCGTGGTTGTAGACAGCTGTTTTGCAGACACGTTTCCAGATGTACTTGTTTGGGAATGACGCTTTGACTAGGTTTAATATATAAGGTGAAAGGCCATATTTATCAAGAATTCGCGTTATATCAGGCATAAAGCCTAGTTTTTGTGTAGCACAATATTTGTACTGGAAGTGTCTGTGTAGTAGTAAGTGTCTCACGATGCTTTGTGCTGAGGACCTACACAGTAGCCCAAAGAACGCCAGTTTCTGCTTGTCGATGTATGACTTTAATGAGGTGGCACCTACAAGAGCGGTTACCATATCTGAACTTGTTAGATGAGGACGAGTTTGTGCTCTTTTTAGGCAAAAGTGATGGGCCAATTCAAGTTGGTGTATGTCTCCTCGCGTGAGTCCGTTCCAAAGTTTGCACCCGAACAATGCGCGTAGTAAGACACATGTGTTGTAGAGCTTCAACGCCGTGGCCGGATTCGGTCCAGCATGACCTGACATCTTTCCTGTTATTGATAGGAATGTACCCCGAATTTTACACTTTATAGCGTCAATGTCATATGGGTGTTTTCCGTTCCTTGATTCCCAGGTGTTTATATACGTCCGTCTCTGGTATACTTGTTTTTTCCGTATACGGCCGGTTGCGGGTCGCAGCCAATGACTTTCTTTCGTCGAAAAACGGTTGCCGCGCATTTGGCCGAGTTGTAGAGAAAACACCATGTGCTTGCGTATCTATAGCATATGTTGAGTAGCTCGTTTAAGCCACGGCGGGAGATTGAAAGCAGGACTATATCGTCAGCCTGTGTTGGGGAGCTCAATTGTAGATTTCCAATCTGTAGCCCATGTGGGGAGGTTTGAAGTTCGTTAAGTAAATCATTCACGTACACGATGTAGTAGAACGGAGCGAATATCCTGCCTTGACGCGTCCCTTGCTGTATACAAAAGGGAGCAAAACAATCCTGAATAATACGCAAAGGTTTCCCACGGATATCAATATGATGAAGCTTGTACAGCAGCCCGTCAATCCAGACCATGTCAAAGGCTGACTTGGCGTCCATGTAGCTGATGTTGAGCGCACTTCCGCGCTCGCAACAGTAATCACGTGCTTCCTGGAGGTAAACGAGCCATTTTGCAGTTTTTGTGTTTCTGGAAACCATGTTGTAGTGTGTTCATTTTTGACATAATGTTGCTTTTTTCTATGCGAGACATTAGCAGTTTTTCAAACCGCTTCGAAATAACAGAAAGTAGAGAAGATTTTTTTTTTCTAGCTAAGACGGTCTATACAGAAACTGCAGTGTTCAGAAACAGTGAATTCCAGTGTCAATATCATGACATATTGATGTTTTAAAAACATCCATTTTAACAGTCATTTTCCAATTTTGAATAATAGCAACGGATGAAACTAAAAATGTTGGTGTTATATCTAATAGTCACGAAATATTTATGTCAATCATATCGATAGTATTATTCATAGCTATTTTGAATTTTCTACGTCAAGAGCATTAATCTTGCAGAATGGTAAAAACAAAAGGGTTCGAAAGGTAGTAAAATGACCAAGTTTGCATAACAGTACATTTAAAAACGATCTAATATTTATTTCTTCGCACAAATTATTCAATGCATAACGTTTGGCCACACATGATAATTATTTGCTGAAAACGATTTTTTTTATTTCCTGGTAGGAATAAATGTCTAACATGTGACATTTAACATTGACATTGTTTAATAGGGGTTATTGTTTACACCAAACAAATGACCAGGGCAACATATAAATAATTTCAGTAGATATTAGTCTAATTTTTATGATCATCGTTATGTAGCTGTTGAAGCAGTACTATGTGTTCAAAAAATACAAAGCTATAAGATGGTGCATTACTTTGGGTTATTCACATATAACAATGTTTTGGAAATTGGAAAGCTTAACGTTTATGATCCGTGGTTGATACTACTAGGCAATCAAAGAGATCATCGATACCGCAAAATAAATTGAAAACGATATCTTGATTAAGCTTAACAGATTCTAGTTCGTATGGGAGTTTTGCAACATAAAAATACAGTTAAGATTAAAACAAAACAAACAAAAACGTTTTTTATTCGAGAAAATTTATAACTGCGATACAAGAAGAAAATATCGCCAATAACCCTTGTATTACACTGATAACACCTGCAAAGAGAAGCTCATAAAATCATGTTATCTGAAATGCAAAGTATTGTTCTAAAATATCAATGCAATAAGATAAAGCAACCTTGGATTATAATCTCGGATGCTTTGTTGTGAATTAAATGATTAAAAACATGGTAAATCATTCTAGTTAATATTTAAGCTACATATATTACCTTACACATTAATGTATGTGCAGTTACATTACAAATGGGATTTTAAAACACAACTGCGTTAGTATTTGTCTTAGCGTTCTGATCGTTCAAGTGAACGTAACGCATGAATGTTAAAATATACTTTTAAAAAATAACTTTGAAGCAATGTAAATATCAAACAAAAGACAGTTAGTGATTTGTTTAAGGCCATTAGACGGCAACCTACTACGCTACGCCTTATATGCATTGCATCAAACATAACACTTGTTAAAAATTAAGTTCTGCTTCGCTTTCTCTCCTAATATAGGCTGCTGATTATAAATAACAAAAACTGTACTAAACAATTTTTCATTTGATGTATTGAACTATTTTAAAAAATGTTCATTACTGTTAAACGTACTTGCGTGTAAATATTATTTAATGATATTTAATGAACATAAATTTGTACAGAACAAGTTAATTCCTTGACATATGATGTGTATCAATCATTAGCGACAATGTGGCTGTTTGGTATCTATCAAATTGCATAGAGTTATCAAACTGACAATGTATTGACACTTATAATGTGTTTACAATACGTTATCAATGACACTACCAATGATATTTGGAAAAAAACATATACATCGGAAAGATACCTTGAAAATCTTCGTAAATTCCTTTGGAGCTGTATCCTATATTATAAAAGCATTGAAATATTTCATAAAATACAGCATTAATGCAGATAATATCTTGATAATATATTGAGATTTCTATCCCAGCATGTCGTACCTTTATCATACTCTTTCTTTTCATTTAAATGTTGTTTAATGATGCACAGAAATCCCGTTTGAAAGACCCATTAATTTTGCAAAATCATTTTATGATTGTCAGTACAGTCGATGTAAACTAAAATCGGATAAACAGAGTACATTTTCAAGAATAAAGTGCCTTTTACCTAGCATAAAAGCATAAACCTAGCATACTACTTTGATAAAATGGCTGATCATCATTATTATTATTACTATTATTATGGGTTGAGTAAATTTAGTCAGATAGTAAACAGCTGATTGTTTATCAATTTCTTGATCAATTGACAGCATTTCGACTTTTTACATAATTGTTCTTTTACGCTCAAATTTAAACTTGTGCATTGGTGGAAAGTATATTAAAGTACAAACCCGTGGCTATGGGTTTTTTATCAAAAAAATATCTAAGGAAATATGTTTATCTTTTTGCAGAAATTGGATTTATTTCGGATACCATCTTATGTTTCTAAACATATATTAGTTCCACTTGTATAATTATAATCTACGTAGAGATGATAGGAGGTAATATAAATGACTTCAACTACGACCTGAATGTTGAATCTAGGAGAGAAAGAAGAACAATCATTATATTTAAGACACATCCGAGAGGCTATAGCGAAAAGGTTGTATCTGCTTCTGTATTTAATGTCACTTATAACGATTTCGCTTCCACCGCTGGAGTGTACATATCCGGCCACTTTATGACAACCGTTCAAAGATTCATAAATTCGGCGTCATTCATCCATTGGAATAATTATAAATAAATACAACGACCTTTTGGACAGCTGTCGTATTACTGGATAAAAACAACTAAACACTATTTCAGAAGTTCATTTTATAGTAAGTACAGCTTTAACGATTGTTGTACAAAAGCAAATTAGTTTCTTCGTTTACATTTGAAAAAAACCCTTATGATTTCTATTTTAATTTGAAATTATGCATTTAGCAAATCTCTTTGCTAGTAAGTGATTTCCAATTGACGAATAGGTGACAATTTAAATTATGATGCTTTCGTAGTGTATACCCTGATTATATATACAGCAGATGATCTTCGAACAAAATAAATATGTACCTTTTACACATGAATACAATCTTACTTTATACATATAACGAGTTTGTAACCCAAGATACATCATGATTTTCAATTTAAAATATTGATTGATTTAATGGTGTATGCATTGCTACAAATATTCATTTGAAGTGTGGAATCAGAAAGGTAATATTTGCTTAGTATTTTAATTCCTCTAAGATTCCTAAAATGGTTACGTAGTGTAAAACGGTAAACAATCAATTAAAAAAAGTAAATAAATGGTTTGATTTTTTCAAAATTGATTTATCTGCGATAGTTTACATAATTTTATAACGGAATTTAATTATTTATTTCAAATCAGACATGGATTGTACCCAACGATCATCACAAGGAATGCAAATAATGATTGAAAGCATAATGATTGTAATAACTGAACCATTGTTGTAACGCGATATTCATACTGGTGTAAGAGTGAATTTATATTTGTTAAAAATTACCTTTTTGTTAAATTAATTACATTTCAGACTATATCAATACCCCCTTTGTATCCTTTTATAACAAAAAGTAATACTATGTGTGTATATCTAGATTGAACATTCAATGCATTTTATTTGTTTTAAACAATGCCTTTTGTTTTACTACTGCAGAGACCCAGAAATAGATGCATGATTTCAAATTAAAATTAATGAGGAATCCGTATATAGCAAACAAAGATCCAAGCCAAGATATAATTGAAATATGAATACAGTGATAAAACTGCTACCCATGCCGTAGCAGCATCTGGTAAAGCAGTCGTTTGTGTCCTATAATCACCAATCAATATTAACTGAATCAGAATTACTATATAAAACGATAAAACAATGAAAACGTAAGAATGGTCGACCTTATCGCAGAGGTCAATACTTCTCATGTTCAATAAAACGGTTATTTACATAAAGCAATGGTGTGGCCACTAATATTGAACATCTAGTTATTGAATGTGTATGATATTTTTTTTTTAAAATGGTGTTTTTTGGTTTCAAGTACAGGATTTTTAACCTTGCAATGGAAAGCCTGTGATAAAAACGTCCCGGTTAAATCTAACAGAACCAACATCCAACATCCAACATACATAGAATATTGAAATATCGTGTTTGAATATGAAATCATTAAAACAAAACTTTCATTAATTTCTAAAAGATGTTTTAATTTTTTTAACATTACAATTTATTTGTCAGAAACTTAATGCCGTGATGATGCATATAGCTCTGGGGATTTCTCCTTAGCCTATGTGCAATATATGCCCCTCAAGCGGTAATAAGAAAATGTAAAACAACATCTACGATAAAAAGTATCAATTCCAATTATCAAAAAAGATTTTGGTTTTCAATTTTTCCAATTTGCTTGATATTTATTTGGATGATTGACCTATCTGCTATTATTTATTCACAAAATATAAATTTTTCATGATATTTGTAAACTTAACAACAGGCGCCTGGTCAATTATTAACACAAATTGAATCTTTACACTCGTTAAACTAGAATTAAATAAATCTGTATTGAATAGCACATTTTAACAATAGCTCTTGTTTTTATAAGAAAACGATATCAAGTGACGTATTGAAAAGGACCAGCGAATACAACGATAGCTTAGCAATGTCATATGGTGTATGTGGTCATGACTATAGATTAGCAACAAAACAATGAATACTACAGAAACAAACCCAGTAGGCTAAAATGAGAATTGATAAACACTGTTAAGAGTCAAGGCACGGGCCACAAACAGAGCATAAACGCAGCATCATAGCTATATAGAATAATGATGAAAGTATCGCCTTGAAACGGTCTTGAGTTTTCTAAACTAGCTTGTGTGGCCATAACCCCATACTTGTCCCGACATTTATCAATAATCACAACCTTTAAAAAAATAATCAACCTTTATACCTGTTCTAACATTTTGTCTCTAGTACTTCAGATAAAGCGTATATTCTGTTACTACGCATTTTGTATTGTAAGCTTTATTTACTGTCATCATTGTCAGGTCGTTATGTACATGACATAAGATGAAAACAATACAACGTAGTTCACGTTGTACTCTTTAATGAAACTATTGGAATTAGAAATTCCGTGCGGGTTGTTGTCTTGTTCGCTTTAAAATATAAGTGATAAAGATCATGTTCTTATTGGCGATAATGAATTCAATGGGGGAGGCCAAACATTGGAGGTAAATTATTAGTTTGATGTGAGGTACCGTCCTTTTCCAAACGTTACACATACATGAGTTACAAAGTGGTCGGTGTTTAGAGTGTTCAGCTTGATTAACACTTCCTTATTATTTTATTATTTATTTATTCATTACTTTAATCAGGTGTTAGTTTAAATTAAGCTTTAATTAAAAAACAACGTTCTTCGACAATATGCGAGACAATTAAATATGATTGAATTGAACGCATCCAACCGACAAAAACTATCATTTATCGTGAATAATTATGAGCTACAGTCTGTTCCAATGCAATTTGTTCACGTTATCAACAGAAATCAGTATGCAATTCCCAAAGCTCTTAATAAAGTGTACAATTAATACGGTTATTTGATCATACTTTGTACTATTTTGTCATGATCAGAGCAGCCTTGCAGTGTTTAATTACCATGATAACAGGACACGTTCATTTTTCATTATAATACATTGTTTCACTGTCGGCTTTGTAATGATTATGTGATAAAATGTATCCGTCTGAGTAATTTAAAAATAAAAGTATGTCAAATATGTTTAATTTCATACAGATTGTTTAATTTCTTTCACTCATCACTGTCTGGTTTGGACTAATAATGTCTTATTTCAACAAGCCAAGTAGAGTAATTAATTTCTTAAAGCCATTTCAGGCTTAAAGGAGATTCTCCGCAAAGACCGAATTGAATACGTTACTTTAATAATCTATAATTCTGTTTTTGTCTTATTTAAATGCTTCTTATTTCTACTGTCACTTCACCCTTCTTATTTTCACTGCCCTTTTATCCTTCTTATTTCTGCTGTCACTTTATCCTTTGTATTTTAACGGTTACTTTATCCTATGAATTTGTACTGTCGATTTGTTTTATCAAATTCCTTACGTTACTTGATCTTTCCTTAAATAGTTACTATTGATTCCTCAATATTGTACTGAACATGCATATCATGGCCGGTTCGGTATCTCGCTAACACTCAGAATTCCAGACGGTAGTTTTCTCAAATCGTTCGTATTCTATCCTGAAAAGAAACATAATGCTTGACTGATTTCGGTAGTATTGGCCATTCCAATATGAACATTAGATACCCAAGCTGCTGCAAAATATGGTTCATAATTCTAACAATTTTGTGTTTTATTCTGAGAGTGGCTGTAATAAAATATCAACGGAGCGTTTGCGACAATCTGAGGACAATAGTCGATTGTATTTAATACGCAGCATTTCTTCTATAAAAGTGGCTGTTTATTATTGTTTGCTAGAATATCATCAAAGTGTTTGTTTCAAGTGTTACACAGTATACATGCAACATATGTCTTTGCAATGAATGCGTATACTTAAGTCTGTTTTTGCGCATTGGAAAATGAGTGTCCTTTTTAATTTTAATGCTCATTAAAACGAGGTCGAAATCATCTTATTTCGGATAATTATATATCGATACGGTGATATTGGACGTCTTTTATTTTTTTCCGTTCTTTAAACGAGACTTTTAGGAATTAACACAATGAAATATCAGTCTTTGCAGAAATATCCCTGTAACGTAGGCGCTGATACCTCTACATTGTCTTTCCAAAAACTCAGAAATTTATATTTTGAAAGTCTCTCAATGTTATTTTTTGAAAATGTATTAACACATATCTGCATGGGGCTCACTTGTTGCATAACTACCATGAAAACTTCAGTGACAAAATCAACAATAAATGATAAAGACAAAGCATGGCAAACTTTTCGACATAATGGCGCTCAAAAGTACATGCAGCTATAGTATATGAAGAATATTGGACAAATATGCTTCGTTCATTCTAATTATAATTAAACATACTTGTCGGACTTATAGGAATTAAAATTCAATGTATTTGGTTGAATTTGGATATTTCGATTTACTTTATTTAAAAATAGCACGTACGTCTGAATACCCTACATCAAGCATTGCGCTGAAACCAAAATACATTCGTTATGTAATTGTGTACAATTGAGATAAATTTCCTGTTGTCTAACTAGTTGCAATGAGATGTAGCGTTCAGATGAAAGCATTTGCTGTCTGTTTTATAAATGTTCAACTGTCATTTGGCAAGCTTTCTCTCTATTATTATTATTACCTAAAAGTAAGAAGGATGGCAGCCAATCGTAACTGCCAGGGATAAGTCTTACTTTCATCTGAGTTCGGGTAGATAAACTACGCAGTGCTCACATTTTTGGAAAATAAACTTATTCTTATAAAGGTATATGTTTGTTTCTTTCTCATTGAACTGATAACGTATTTAGCTGTTCAAAATACTTTAAGATCGGAGATATTTAAAAGTTGAACGCATTCTATAGATTTGCATGCCATTATTACTGATTATTCTGATTTTTTCACAAAGTTAGATAACCCTTATTTCAACATTGATATATTATTTTAAACACAACCTTAACATTTTCATAAATATGTGCTGAAATAACATATTCACAAAACACAGATGTTCATACAAAAATGATTGATAATGTCAATCTCTAACTGAATAGGCAAATGGTTGTAGAAATAAAAAGAAAAAACACTGTTTTCGAAAAATAGTAAGAAGCATCTTGTTTTTGACCACTTACGTCGACGTGGATATCCGATTATTTTGTTACATAGTGAGCCCTGTAACAAAAAATGCACATGCAATTACTGCAATCATATATTTGTATTGCAATACAGAATGTTCCTGTTCCTTTTCATTGGCGATTGATAAGCGCTGCTGCTCAACTCGTGTCTTATAAACCAATAATTTGGAAACCGAATAGTCAATATTCATAACTAAATGAAAACAATAGTTGCGTATTACTAGTTATTGAATATCGTCGGAATCATGATCACTTTCTTATACAAAATGTTAGATATGTTGATATTTTTTTGCAGGAATAAAAACGAATTGCAGACGTCAATTACAGATATATGAGTGTCTTAAAAAAACAATCCTGATCGTATATAATGAATCAAAATATGGAGAACATAACCATCGGAGCAATGACACAGAATGCTTTTAACTTGTTTTACAGAAACACTCCATAATGTAAATTTGATTGAACTATAGCATATATCATGATATTATGGCCACAACTAAAGCATCATCGTTCGACACCAACGGTGTCCCGCCTACCAGAGGACACACATTTTCAAAGAAGAGTATCATAAAACTTAAATTCTAATTTCAATTGCGAACTTTCCTGCGAGGTTTCAGTGAAGAAATTGAAACCTGTAGATGAATATTTATTTTTTGCATTGTTACTGATAAAAAGCACAATGACAATTTTGAAAACACAATGTTAAGCATGAAACACAAATATTTGTTTCCGATAACCAAACCATAACACTGTATGTATTTCGGCAAATGTTTCTCTTTAACACGTTTTATTAATGGTTTGCCTTTGAAACACGGCTAATAATTTATAAACAATTTTATATTTTTCAGATTAACCACAAAAAAACAATGTTTACCGATACATTTGCACGTAAATATCGTTATAACACAATATTGACTGTTTTTGTGTGTTTCTTTATATAATTGCTACTTAAGCCCATGCCCTGTGTCCATAAGCAGGATGAATTTTGGACTTTTTGACTATTTGGCTTGTCCTTGTAGTTTTCAATGCATTGGTTAATTGATCAGAAACAAAGTGTTAGTTTTCGCATATGGTATAAATGATTCAGATGCCTTATTGTTTCACAATTTATTTGCACAATGAATAATATGTGGAAGATTTGTTAGAAAAGGTAGTTCGTTTTGAAAGCGAAATGGAAACCCAAGAAAATCGTGTTGGAAAACACAACAGAGTTTCCATGAGGGACTATTTAAAATAGTTTCATTTACAACATGTTAATGTATTTAAATTTAGTCGCATGTTTCGTTAATTTGTTATTATGATCTGTAAAGTCGTTTTGGTAAAATGTGCATGGTCAATCTAATGGCATTCATCCAGCACAACTAGACATGTGCAACTAGTTTTTGATTGGTATTATTTCATTATTTATTACATTTATTTAAAATAAGGTAAAGCGCGTTTTGTTTTATTTCATTACGTTTATATGTTACGGATAATTTACATAATAAAACATTGCTACGACCACTATCAATTGTCTCCTCTAGGCAAAGGAAGCACATTTGTCTTTATAAAACGTAGGAGAATGTAAAAATAAATTATTCATTAAACACATGCCGAACGTACGTTTGCTGGGGTAGGGGACATGTCCAGTGCAAAATACTGGACACAGGGGTACGGAACACTAATACAAGCGGCCGGGTTATGGATTTTTGTCTCCCTGAGGAAGCACAATTGGGAACCAATGTACAAACTTCTGTGATATACATTTATTTTGCTGAATAAGAAACAGGGTAATATAACTTGATGTCATATTTGAAAGAGCACGACGTATCAGGCGAAGATTTGTGATATCTGCCTTTGCAATTATACCATTAAGGACGGAGTATAACACAGGATGGTAGATTGAAATTAAAAGCTATATAATGGCATTACATGTCACAAATGTCATTTGCGTTTATAATGAATGTTCATAATTTACAGGTATTAGCGAAAGCAACCGCAAAGGCACTTTGTTCTATTTCGTGGATGTTGGCGCATGTTGTGCATTGAAATGTCCGCCGTATAATAACGGACAAGAATGTTTCATGTTTTATGTGTTTGTTCATACGATATCCCTATATATTGCATGTATACGTTTTATTGGGATTGCTTTTGTCTGTTGTTTGTATTCAGAGGCAAACATAATTATAATGCTTACAGTACAAACAATATTTATTTGACTTAATAACATGTAAATAAAATGAAATGAGATTAAATTCGAAAAGTTCCTATCGACATTAGTATTGACAGGCATGGCATGCG